>NW_020524148.1:0-48434 GCF_003368295.1 Carassius auratus | reverse complement strand
TTTTTTATAGACACTTTTCAACAACTTATTGTGTCCTTGCTGGAAAAAAATAATAATAAATGTTTTATTTTCTTAATCTAAATCATACTCAGATACAATAACACAGAAATTCTGCCATACAAAGAATGCAAATTACTTTAAGCAATCTTGGTTTTATTTATATATACATTTAAGAATGAAACTTAAACTTTCTGATAATGCTGTGCTATTTTATTACTTCTATACCAAGCAACCCACATGGAATCCTGATAGACCACTTGAATTCATCAAATACCTGTCTCTCAGGTTGGCACGTGAAGTAAACCACTCCTAAAGGCCTGCGTTCACACATATCGCTTCACAAGTGTCTTAAGTAGAGGCTGAAACTCTATTTGATTATTATTGTAACCTCTGTCACTCAAAGCTGCCCACTCAAATTAATCCATTCATCCCAGGACCCTAATATTGCCCCCCAAGCCTCAGTGTATATTTGAAATGTATCGCTTTACAAAGAGCTGCGGGAGAGCTCGCCCCCCATCTGGATCCCTGCTTCTCTCTTCACCCACATGACACTCAGCGCCCCAGCCGTCAGTCTGCAAAGTGCCCAGATCCCCACCCAGCCAAAACAAACAGGCCGACGAGGAGCGCGTTCTCCATACAAAGCACACGTCCAGTGAAATAGATGGCATCAAGTATGCACTACCAGGGCAAGTTTAGACTACAAGAGTATGTATGTACTATCAGAGCTGCAAATCGAACACAAGCGGAGGATCTGTTTCCTCACAGATCAGCTCTTTGGCAGGCTGAGAGAGTCAAAGTGAGCACTGGACTGGATGGAGAGGTGAAATGTTATTTCATCTGTATTGGTGTGTCTGTCTGTGTGTGTGTTTGTAGAGGAATGTGGACAATATACTTGGCTGCATGGGACTTAAAAGGAATGTTTATTATTGGGCCAAAAGAATGTCGCTGCAGAGAGCAAGAAAAACGTCCGAGTATAGAGCCTGGTGCTTTGGAGGCCCAGCTGGGATCATACTGTCCAAATGATTAAAGAAAAGTACAAAAGCTGCTAAAATTGTTTAATGTAGAAGATTTGCTGTTTTAAGAAACACCTAAAAACCAGTCTTATTATATAAAATATCATGAACATATCAGCAGTTTCATATGCTAGTGCTATTATCGATGTTCTAAATTATTATTAAGAAAGTAGAAAGAAAAAATGGGATCTATGTAAGGCTGGGCTTGGCAAAAACCAGTTGACGGGCCTGATCCTTGTCTGCGCAATCGTCACGAAAAGCTGATCTTCTTTTCACGTCCTTTTTAAGCCTTACCGCTTGTCCGATTGTAAACTTAAAGCATCCCAAACACAAGACGTGGGAGGAGCTGAACAGAGTAGCTGGGTTACTCGTGCGCTGTTTTGGTGCTGAGAGAGAGAGAGCCGCGTTATCATGGACAAGCCACACTGAACCCGAGCTCTCTTCTGCGAAGTTCTCCTCGAAGTCCCTCCTGCACCTGAACGAACAAATACAAATCGCAGTTTGAACAAAAAAAAAAAAAAAGATGTGAAAGAGCTCAATTCGGTACTCACGGTGTTCTGGTGTTCAGGGCTCACGCAGAGAAGGCGTCTCAAAACACTTGAACATCGAATTTGCTTATTTTTGCTCTTGTGCCGACAAATACATACAAAATATGTCAAAATATCCACCTTGGAAATTATGCTCAAATAACTGTCAGTTATTTCTTAAGTTGAAAGTAAACAGTTGAGGAAAAAAATGGGATGTGCATTATATTGGATGCGTTCATGGTCTCTTAAAGTGACCGCGCCTAATTT
This sequence comes from Carassius auratus, assembly GCF_003368295.1. Classification (NCBI taxonomy): domain Eukaryota; kingdom Metazoa; phylum Chordata; class Actinopteri; order Cypriniformes; family Cyprinidae; genus Carassius; species Carassius auratus. Next base: position 46,627 of record NW_020524148.1, on the reverse strand, counting down.
AGCGACTGGCTGCTGTAATGTTAATCCAAGAAAATCACTCACTGCTCTTGACTGAATTACTTTGTAGTTTTAAACAGTCAAACCAAAAAATTATTCAGACACCAGGTATAATTTTTTATATATATAGCAAAACTGTAATAATATGAGAAATGTTGAAGGTGTCTGAATAAATGTAGGGTTGATTGTATATTTCATTTTTACATTGAAGACTATCCAGCGCATTTTACATTTAATTATTTGGTTTTCTGTACCTTGACACCTACGAATTTAAACCATTGTGTAAATAGCGCAAATAAATAAAACAAACAAACATATAAATTCAACAATTCAAACAGGGCCCACTGGTACAACCTTCACCGGGACCTTGCTGACCCCAGCTACGGGCAATTCGAATGAGCCATTTAATCTAGATTAATTTCAAGATCACAGTGAGATTAATCTAGATTAAAAAAATGTATCTATGCCCACCACTAATATATATATATATATATATATATATATATATATATATATATAATATATATATATATATATATATATATATAATATATATATATTATATATATAAAAAACTTTAAATATGATATTTTTTCTAAAACATGGTATCATAGGGTACGTAAAAAAATATAAACTACTGGTCAGCATTCACAGCCTAAAACAGCTACTGTACGAATGCAAACAGCCTGACAAGCTTGAGAAAGACAATCCAAATCGGTTTGACTTTCTTTTTTTCTGTGCAACGTAAAATAAGATATTTTGAGAAATGTAAAGAAAAATACTTCAAAATATCTTCTGTGTTACGCAGAAGAAAACAAAAAAGTCACATAGGTTTGGAAAGACAAAGTTGAGGATGAGTGACGCATGATGACAGAATTACATTTTCAGGTCAAGTACTCCTTTAAGACTTCTTTATGTAAATGAGGCTTAACTTCATCATTAGGCATTAATATGTAAACCATATGTTAATGAGCATCAATGCTTTGACATCATTAATGTGATATCAGTAATCATTATAAGGGAGTGTGATGTGTTTCCATGTTATGAAGCTTACAATAAATTTGGTCTTTTTTTTTCAGTTTTTGGTGAAAAACTGCCTTCATTCATTATTAGCACTGTCAATTCAGTTTGTTAACTGACTGAGATTAATTATAGATGGTTCAATCATTTTCTTAGAAAAATCTTTTTATATATGTAATTCTTTTAGTTCATTTTAATAACATGTAAATAAATTTGATTGAAATTGAAATTGCCAGCACTATTAATTAACAAAATACAGTCAAAACTAAAATCTTTTCACACATGTATATAACGCAAGGAACGCTGACGAGGGTAACAGCTGCTCACTCACCAGGTGTTGAAGTCTCCATTCTGAGAGTGGAACTGGCTGTAGAAGTCTGGACTGAGGCCTTGCTCAGGGGGCATCATACCGTCTGCACACACACACAAACACACACACAGAGAGAGAGTACATAGATCAAACAAACGTATGAGACAGTGACCCGGCAGAGCCACTTCCACCCAGCTGCTCTCCTCATCTATCTTCCTGACAACCTCTCACTACGACAAGCCTTTGATGACACCAACTCCAGCATCACAATCCCCATGCAAAAGCCTGGAAATCTAAATGTAAGGCTTTAACTTTCTGTGTCTGTCAAGTTGTGGCAGAGCATGTCAATCAAGTGGTGTTAGCAGACAAGTGGTCTCAGCCTTGTTCTTCCGCAGGGTATTTGGGGTGTACGTACAGTATGTGTGGTTTCTAACCAGCGCTGTAGAAGATATCGGGCTGCTCCAGGGTGTCCGGGTCGTCTCCATACAGGTAGGGATCGGTGTCCTCCATCCGTCTTCTTTCCACCATCTCCAGCCACTGTGAGTTATGCCAGAGAAACTTCTCACTTTGGATCTTCTTTCCCCACTCTTCATCATACTCCTTTGCAGAACACACACAAACATGTATATTTATTCACCGGAGATGTGTTACTACCCTCTAACCAAAATTATTACACGCAGCTGTGCAAATTCATCCATTTCAACTTGTCAAAACAGCGCTGCCACTCAGTATCTCACTGCCAGCTCAACTTGAACTCTCCACAAGAGATTTCCAGTGAATATCTAAACGAGAGGGTCAGGGCCTGGCAATCGACCATTTACCGCTGCACAGACTTCTAACACCATCTGAAGAAGATTGATTTCATTCCACAACGAGGGCTTCTGTCTTAGCAGGGTTTTCCCTATAGGCTGTGGCCGCTGATGGTGCCACAGAGAAACAGAGCTCTGGCTGAATCCAGTGAGGTCAGTGATTAAAGGTGTAGAGCCCACAGACACAATGCCTCGCCCACAGAGCCATGCTTTCTGCCCGGTGCATGTCAAGTGTGCCACTTTGTTTACATCAGCCTCCATCTTAAAGGTGTATGTGAAAAGGTGAAGTGACATTCAGCCTAGTATGGTGACCCATACTCAGAATCCGTGCTCTGCATTTATTCCATTCAAAGTGCACACACACAGAGCAGTGAACACACACACACTGTGTACACACACCCGGAGCAGTGGGCAGCCATTTATGCTGCGGCAGCCGGGGAGCAGTTGGGGGTTCGATGCCTTGCTCAAGGGCACCTCAGTCGTGTTATTGCCGGCCCGAGATTCGAACCCACAACCCTAGGGTTAGGAGTAAAACTCTCTAACCACTAGGCCACGACTTCCCCATTAGAACATGAACCTGTTATAATGAAACTGAATGAAGTGTGACTACATAATCAGACCTTGGTTATTTAGGTGTATAACAAATATGAATCAATCAATTCACATATACACTACTGTTCAAAAGTTTAGGGTCGGTATGATTGCAGTTGGAAAAGAGTCATTCTTTAAACCCTTTTGCAAGGAGCTTAAAGTTAACATGAAATCAAAAGCAGCATCACATTATAGAAGCAAAATGTGTAGCAAATGTTAGCCTTATAAGTTCGTGTGGGTGTTTCTCATGAATGCCATAAGTTTAGCCAGCTCTGATAATATCCAGTATTTGGTAAAGAGAGCATAATTTTGCCATTACTAACCTAAGAATCTGTTTTTACTACATTTTTAAACAATATAAATGTACTTGTGAAGATCATTCCCTGAAAAAAGAAGATTTTTTTCTTTTTTTACATTGCGTGATGTTTTGGGTATATTACTTAAACTTAAACTTGAAAAAAGAAAAATGTCACACATCTTTGGAGTTACAAGGTGGAAAATGATGACAAAGTTTTTATGGGGTGTACTATCCCTTTAAGAAAATGAGCTTTGTTAAATGCTTAAACTATACCAAACAATGAAAAATAATGAATGAATGTGTTACTCTCTCACAGAGCAGAAGAACATCTTTTGCACAAATCTCACTCCGTAAATGGCGATTAAAAAGTGAAACCATCTCTGCTAAGACAAAGCACTTCACTTTTTTTATTAGTGTGGCATTAGCTCTGTAGGCTGAGGCAACGGAGGGGTCTGCTGGAGCTCAGAGCTCAAGGCCAGCTCTCTGTCCCAGGGTCTAAAGGGCCACAGAGGCGTCCTGCCGCTGCCTGCTCCGCTGAATGAAAATATGGATTAATCAGCCGAGGCCCCCTGTTGCAGAACCTGAGTAAATAAGCCCTGTTTCTCTTTTCTCTGCTCTGTCCATTCATCATGTAGACAGCAGTGCAGAGCTGCGCGGGAGCCCGGGGCTAGAAGCCCGCTGCAAAACCCAGAGGGCCAGTGAGAGTACACATTCACACAAACCTGCACCCATGATTTTAAAAGGAATACTTCAGCCAAAAGAGAACATGCTATCATCATTTAATACCTTTGGATGAACTATGCCTTCACTACTCCATCACTAGAACATTCCTAGCAGTGGACTACCAAAATAAAAAGTACAAATGAATCCCCAAAACTGCTGAATTAATCAATTAATTAAGCTTGAGATGGCGCAATGCAATATATAAACTTTTTACAATTTATGCTTATTTATAAAACTTACTTTAAAATGACCTTATGTGGAAAAAAGTATTTTTCATAGAATGGCTGATGAAAATGTAAATCCGCATACTTGATATCAATGTCAAACATGTCAGTCTGCTGAGCCAGAGCAATACATCTGCACTTTCTCTGTCACCACGGATACAAACCAGATCCCACACGCACGCTTTCATGTGGCCGGGGCTTAACGAGCAGGCTAATAAAGTGAATGAAACACTTCCCCAAACAAACCTGCCTCTTAAGGGTTCACCACCAATTACTGCTATCTAATGTCAGTGAGAGAGCATTAACTGCAGAGATCTTATCGACACTGTAAACACACATGGTCAGCGTTGAGCAAGAACACACACACACACATAAACACACACACACACTGAAGTCTCTGATTTGGATTCGAGTGCACATATGTAGTGGGGTATTTTGTGGATACTACGGCAATAATGTCCAGAGTGTTGTCATGCATAAGGTCTATGAGGTAGGCTGGGGCCTCTTTGAGATACAGTTAAGGAGTTCACAATTCAGTAAAATAATTGTAATTGTGTCACCTCAATTACTATTATTACAAGTTTCAATAAGTGAAAAATATTTGCATCTACATCTAAGGGAATAGTCTTGATATTTCATCATGCCATGTGAAAACCTGCATTGTCTGCGTTTGAGTCCCACTGGTCTGATATTGGTCTTGTATTGGTTTTTTTCTGTAAAATGTCTTGTCAAGCAACCTTAAAAAAAGCTTTGTGACGGAACATCAAAAATAGCATTTAATATCTGAATCAATCAAGAACATTCATGAAATAAATCATTTAGCTTCATCCGAAGGATTCAATCAATAATACTTCCTCACAGACATATTATTATACGAAGGCACAATTGTGTCCTTATCATGAGAATATCTGCACGTCAGCATTAAGCTGTAATGCGATACGGCAAGCCAACAGACATACACACTCCATTGCAGCTGCGCAGGCATTTCCTATCCAATGGTGCCTGTTCATGTGAGCTGACGTTCAAAACCTCCTCCGGTGGATCATGTTTATGTATGAAGGCTCTCGTGAGAAGCCGCCATTTGGGGAAAGTATCAACTTTTCCTCTGAAATGATACAGAAAGCTCCTATGGAGAACTGTGCGGTTGTAGCTGCCCCCTCCTAACTTTAATAAAAGCCTTTATTTCAATTTCGATCTGGCTCAGAACGCTCTCGTTCCCCTGGGATCGAAATTCCTCCAGAAGAATGATAGCAAAGAGGCTAGCTGCTCCATGGGACCAGAAACTGAATACCGCTACAGCAAGGAGCTGTACAAGCTTTGCACAAGCTACAAATAACATCACAGAGAACATGTCAGCACCTCTTCAGATGAGAAAGAGCCATTGAAGGAGTATATGAACACAAGTGCTGAAACGTTGTGTATAAATAAAACAATACCCAAGCATCTGTCAATGCGGCGTTGCCACATAATGCTTATCGCGAGGAAAACAAACGTCAGATTTGTTATTGCATTGTTGTGATCAAAGTTATAAAATATTATATGTCAAGCAGTGCAAAAACATTTCAGATGTTGAAGTTCATGTAATTGTGTCTGGAGCGGGAAAAAAGTGGCCAATTTTTCTCTTTGAGAGGAGCTGTATATGTTGGGACGGACGGTTGCTATTGGCACTCCACCTCTTTGGCCCCTTAAACGTTTATTCTTTTCATGGCAAGGAAGAGCCCCGCCATCAAGCATTTATTGAAATCAGGGCTCACATTGAGCAGAACCAGCAAATCTGATGCATGCCATGAACCTGGTGCTTTCCTGTTCCTGAAAACACTGTCACTTCCCAGCACATAATGCATAAAGCGAGAACCAGCCCTCCGTGTCCCACGCAGCCATGGGCTGTTTATTTATTCTGATTTATTCTAATTTAATATTAGTTTAGTCTAAATAAACTCTTCAAAACTCATTTCATCAGATCACATTAGGGAAAACAAAGCATGCCAAATTGAAATCTGGTACTTGAGTGGCTACAGACACGCAAAGCAGGAGGGCAGCTGTTGCGATGCGGCCAAACAAAAGTAGAAACAAAACAGCACTGATCTTTTCTTCTGGAAATTATTTTTATGGCTAGCAATAATGAAAAAGTTTTTAAGTTGAGAGGGTTTGGAGATCCGGCTGATTCTTGCACTCATGCTCTGGCTCAATGTTAATGAATGGGTTTAAATGTTGGCAGCGTGAAATCTGAAAATCATAATGAAAAATGGCATTTCATACTTCTCCAATAAGGAATGCCAATGGATGGCTTACAACCAAAAATGTGTTTGTTGATTGGTTTCATTTAATTAATGAGGCTGATGACAAAAGTTGGGCCGTTTTTTCACACAACATTGGATTACAAGAGAAGAAATTACCAAAATCTTGTAAAGTTTGTGATCTAACATCCTGATGTCAATAAAAAAAGGCCCATTATGTGTCAACTACTCATACAGTGTAGCATTTTACTATATGTAGCAGGCTGCATATTAGCTTTCCATTTCAAATATACCCTGAAACACCTACACAAGGCTTTACCTGGTTTGATGTGGTCTTTGAGGTAGGGCATCAGGTTGTACTCTTTCAGGAGGAGCTCCCAGTCCAGGTCAGGTATGGTGAGGTTTGCCATTGTACCCAAGCACTCAATAACAAACTCTTCATCGCCCTCCCGCTTGATCTGAGCAGCCAGATCACCCACATAGTCCTGAAGGGTAAATGACAAAATATCTATAGGTGTTCATTTAGCACCATTTCAATTTTGCTTCATGAAATTACGAATGTAAAAATATTTGGGCTATCAGATATATAAAAGAATAATAAGTTATAATTATTATAATTACTGGCCAGTGGCCACACTATGTATTTTTGATTAATGATTAAAAGTCTTAAGTCAATTCAACAATGATCAATGATGCTTTGATGTTTTAAAAGTTTATAATGTGTAACTTGTGACTCTTAATTGAATGGCAGAATATTGATTTACAATGAAGAGCTGTTTCAGAGGTCCATGCAAAACATAAAATAACCATGTTCAGCCAGAGACTGATCAGAAGTTTGAGCAGATTTCATGTATTATTTATTACAGAAAAGCAACAGTTGTTGCTGCTGTGTGAAAGTATGCTTTATGACATGTAAACAGAGATGTATTGACAGTGTTGCTCAGTGTTGCATGTTATTCCAGAAGAAATGGATTCAGGCTCTTACCCTCACAGATAATCTGAGCATTAGTTTTATTAGCAGCCAGGTTGATGCAGAAGGAAATGAGTTCTGTGTTGATTCTCTCTTCACCATTGTCAAAGAGCATTGGCATGAGCTGCTCACACACAGAATCAAACTCTGAGGTTTTCCAAACTTTCTTTACTGCTGAAAACAGGGCACCAAAACTGTGCATTGACAGAGTTTTTACTTTTTACAGAGGCAACAGCAAATGCATTTAAATCACAACTGCAGGAAACAGTGTACTAGATGCTTGAAAACTCACACTGATTAACATGATGGCACAACTTAGACCATTTTAGACCGGTTTATTCATTTCAGTTCACTTATACTGCATGCCATGCTTCAGGTTCACCTCTAAACTTTTATGTTTCCAAATGTAAAGTAGCAAAGAATCAGGGCATCAATATTTTATTAAATAAGATTATCTACTGTAATCATAATTCTTATGATGAATATTAAATCTGGGCTGACACTTGTCTGACAGACAAGTATCTTAAAAAAAGCTTAATCTAATGTGAAGCCTGGAATAGTTTGGCAGATCAGGGCACATTTGCGGTTTCCAAATGTCCTCAGAGAGTGATATCACAATGGCCCTACTGAAGCACATTTCAAAACTGAGGAGCAATGCATGTGGAGTATCGTGCAACAATCAGAGGGAAAACAAAAGAAGAGAAACAAATTATGATAGAGGCAGTTCCTGACAGGGAGAAGTATTAGTGCTGTCAGTGTTGGCGAAAGGATTGCTATTTGTAATTTTGTTCAAAAGCCAGAGAGAATTGAGAAAATATCCCACAGTCCGCTTCAATCAGGTCAATGCTGCAGCTGAGAACAGCCCAGTAAGAGAGACTTGGCAGGCCTATCTTTAGGAGATTGGATTCAGCATGTGTGGATAAAAAGAAGGATAAGGACATGAACAGATGAAGAGAGAGGTGCTCCATAGGCCGCAATGGGTACAGGCCGTGGTGTGGGCCAGTTGGATGTTGAACAGGAAGGAACAAACAGACCAACGCAGACCTGTGAAGAGGCAGCAGTGAGCAATCAGGCCTTTCCCATATTGAGTATCACACAACCTGGTCCCAGGCCTCCAAATCACACAGTCTAGACTCACTGGCACCTGCTTGCTCCTATTTACCAGCAATGGGAGGCCCTCCCTCGTACCCCTGAGTCATCCCCTCCCTCCCACCTCCGTCTCTGAGCTCTCCATGGTTTCATAGCTCCATAAGCCCTGCAAGCATTTCCTCACACACACACACACACACACACACCTAACAGCTTTGAGTAATTATAGCAAGACCTCTTTGTGGCAGAGGAATGGGTCCAATGCAGGGCCTCTTCTCGCCAGTTCAGAACCCAGAGCAGCGAGGCCGTTTGATCTAAATCCTAAACCCTCCCTTACAGAAGAGGGTCCAGTCTAACTGCCAGCACAGACCTGAGGGACCCCAGATCCACAGACACAAATGGATGGAAACACGGATGAAGCTATCGATGAAGAGTCAGGAGAGTCTTCAAAATGAGAAAGAAAAAAAGAAAGGACAAACAAACTAAAGAACGAATGAAGGAACGAACAAATGAATAAACAAAAGCAAGAACCCTGGAACCCAAGAACAAAAGAACGAACATAACAAAGGAAAGAAAAGAAAGAAAGAAACACAAGAATGAAAGAACTAAAGAAAAACAATGAAAAAAGGAACAAAAGCATGAACAACTGAAAGACACAACAAATTAATGAAATAAAGAGCAAATGTATTAAAGAAAGAAATGAATAAACAAACAAAAAAGAATGTATAAACAAATGAAAGAACAAATAAACAAATGAGAGGATTAAAAGAAAAAGTGTAAGAAATAAAAACATGAGCAAGTGAAAGAAAGAAAGAAAGAAAGAAAGAAAGAAAGAAAGAAAGAAAGAAAGAAAGAAAAGCATAGCACACCTCCCCAAGGAGTCCCACAGCTATTCTGACATCATGCCCTGACCGTCTCCAGGTGGACTGGCAGAAAAATTAGGTTGAGGAATTAAACCTTTTTTTCAGGTTTTTTTTTTTTTTTTTTTTTTTTACAAGCATCTGGTAGATATTTTCACCCAATTAGAGAAGACAAGCATTTTAAAGATGACAACAATCGGGCAGAAGTTGTTTCAAAGAAATTGTACCCAGGCAATTGCTGGTGACCCCACAGACGCCCCCTCCAATTAAATTAGCTCTGTTATCTCATTAATGCCATCTGAGAGAAAGACAGTGCTGCAATTAGCCCACTTTACAGCATAAGCTGAGGTGCACACATGATACAGTGCATACATGACACACCACATAAGCAAAAACAGGTTCGAAATAGCATAATACAACATACCTTTTAGTACTTGTGCAGTACAATATAGATAGATAGATGAATTTGAGCTGAAACACAAGGAATCTGTCAAAGGACTGTTCCAATGTCGAGGATCCTCGGAATTTCAACCAAGGACTGAGTCCTTCATTCAAAAAATATGCCATACACAGGAAAGGATGCATATGTGTATCCTTCGCACTCTTCGCGCTCTCAAATCACCCACAATCCTATGCGCGCAGCTTTGCTATCTTGTTCAAAAATAAAAAAAATGTTGAACGTTAGCGGAGTCGGAGTGTTAACGGTTTTTATTTATGTTACCAAACATTTGTTATAACTGTAGTAAATTAAGTAAAGTTTAACGTTTAAATGCCAGTACAAATTACTACCATATTGATATTGTAAATTATACAAATACAAATGGTGCGATACCATTCACAGCGCTATTCAAACTGACCTTTTCACTGACGTAATGACGCAATTTCGTGCACTTGCTAGCCTGTTCCATTTATGTGTTCTCCAAAAGCTAAAGAGTAGTCTCGCCTAGCCTCTGAAGGAAGTGACTTGGAAGGATTAGTCCTGCCAAGGAAGTATCCTTGACATTGAGAAACGCCTACTGGCTGCATGGCGTAAGCGTGCGTTTCTGCTGCGTGTCAGTTGCGTGACGGCTGCTTCGCGTTTTCTGTGTCTTTACACACCAGAATCGTGCCTGATGCGGCGCTGGCACGCTGCTGCTACTGTAGGTGACATAGAGGGAGACCAGCAACAGACCAGGATCTTGTCTTCAATACAACAATACAGACATGGGGACTTGTGACTTGGTGACTTGGACTCGAGTCGCTATTTTTAGGACTTGAGACTTGACTTGGACTTGGACGTTAAAGACTTGGGACTTGACTTGACTTGAGAGACGATGACTTGAATGCCTTGAGTGTTAATCAGACCATGTTTTCAGTTTAAATATAAAATATATAAATTATTTTTTAAAATAAAGTTGATTACTCAGCTGGAGCGCAGGCGTGACTGGATCAGGACACTATCATCAGTCATGTCCTCTCTACCTTACGCACACCACGCCCACTTAAATCAGATATCACATCACATCAACATGTCAGCCTGAGGGTTACCGACGGTCATCGCTTTTGTTTTCAATAATTCGCGCCTAAAAACGCGTGGAAAATGCTGGGTGCGCCGCTTTCTCCTTCTTTCCAAAACGCTCGGGCAGTTGCGCCCCTGAGGCGTCTGCCGTTGCTAAGCAACCACGACGAGCTCAGTGACGTGCTCCCTCCATGAAGACGGGAGACGCGGAAATTTCAGCAAAGGATAAATGGATTTGCAGCTCTAAAAATCGCTCGCAGTAGCTCTGCTACTAAATTGATTTCAAAATGGCAATCCATATACAGCTATGATCAGCTGTTCCTTCATCTTGGCTGAGCTTTCAACGTTGTTACGGGAAAGGATGAAGCTGATTGGTTAGTTCTTGTCACATGACCTGCGGTGCGCTTGTGGCTATCTGAAAAGTTGAGATGTTTTTAACTTGATGCGGTGCGGACGCGCCTGGAAAAAACGAGCGCGTCGCACCGCGTCCACGTCGCGACCGCGTTGCTTCCATTATGAGCGCGCATACCGCTCACCTACGTTGGAAATAACGAACTTGCGCGCGCAAAAGACGTGCTTTGTGAACGCGCCCTTACGATCCGCTAGCAGGCCGTCAAAAAAACGCGTTCCAAAAAACGCTAGGGCTGGGCTAAGGGGGCTTAAGCCCCGAATATTTTGTTAACTTGTCTTTCTCATAGAGCAAAACAATTAATCAGAAAAACAAATGTGAATAAGACTACAGCTGCAGCGATTACCTAATCATGAGAAGTGCATATTACAGTTACTGTGTTCTGTTTCACCCTCCAGCTCTTAATGCATCTTGTTTCCTTCTGGAGCATCAGTGAATGTTTGAATCTTGTTAAATAGTTTTGTTTGAGTCCCTCAAATGTCCTCAGTGTGATAAGATGTATCTCAAAATCATAAATTCACTGCTTGAAAGGGTTCAAATATGCAAAGATGCTGGAAAACTGAAGAATCTGCAGGACCTTAAAGATTTTTCTGAAGAACGCTGCTCAGTTTAACTGTTCAGAACAAACAAGGGACTCATGCACAACCATCACAAAACAGAAAGACAGTTGAGGATCATCAGGTAACAGAACACAGTATTAAGAACCAAGGGTTCCCAAACTTTTGAGTGGGGTTATTTTAATAATTTCAGTATTTTTTTTCTCTTGTGGACTAAATGTTAAAATGTTTTATGTACAATATCTTAATCAGGACAGTACTAAATAAAATATAACATGCTTAGTATGATCTGTCTTATTTTTTGAAAATTACTCACATTTTCACAGATTCTGCAAAGGGTGCCCAAACTTTCTAGAAATGTAACAAAGTTTAATGTTGTATGTAAACTGTGTTTGAGAGAGAGAGAGGTGTTCAGAGAGGAGTCTGTTGGATGTTTAGCTGTTATTTGTTTTATGGACTCAATGTTGAAAATGTAAAACATTTCAAACACTGTTGGCAGAAGTGGAAAATAAATAATTTTATGAAGTTACAATTTTGTTTGATTCCATGATGTATTTTACTGAACATGAGTATTTACAATGCAAATCCAAATTATTTTAATTTACTGACAGTTACTTATATCTTGTCTTTTAACTTTATTAAGATCAGATTCTGCAGGTAAACTTACAATAATAAGGTGACTTGACTTGGACTTGACTTGACATAGCTTGTGACTTGACTTGACTTGACTTGCCCAAGAAAAAAATACTTGGGACTTACTTGAGACTTGAAGGTTAAGACTTGGGACTTACTTGAGACTTGAAGGTTAAGACTTGAGACTTACTTGAGACTTGCACATGTGTGACTTGGTCCCATCTCTGCAACAATATCTATACTTCATGTTGAGCATAAATATAAAGCCTACTGATAAAGGACACCGTCAACAGTATTGACGGCAAAATAGACTATGTTTGACAGGTGCAATAAGCCAGTGTGTTACCGGCCTAATGTTTCAAAAGGCATCACGCGAGTGTGAACATCACTACAACTAGGAAAAAATCTATTAATTCAAACGCAGCTCCCGTCGGCATTTAAACAGACCTTTGCTCTTAATTCCCATCGGGCCAACGCAATAACGAAATCTGAGCAGGTCTAAAAACTGAAACTGTTGTTGCTGCAACTTTACACTTTGGAAAAGTTATATTTTTAAATATGAGCAGGCCTACAAGCTGGGATTGGTAATGCTGCACTGTAATCATAGTTATATTTTTCATTATATTTTATTATATGATATTGGTTTGAGACTGAGTGTATTTTATTTAGTGGAGAACTTTGCAGCAGTATTTTATTTCTTATTCTTTTTTAATTTTATATATATTTTATAAAAAAGTATTAAAAAATGTAAACAAATGATTATTTGTTCCGTACCGAATGATTTGATTTGAAAAAAACAGTGCATCCTTGTGTCACGGCTGACAAAAGTGTATAAGCTGTCTGGCGTTTAGCTGATATTTTCCAAAATGGCGCTACACTGATGCGGAGAGATACAGAGGAGACAAATTGTTTAATAAAGTCATTATTTTTATTTTCTTCATGGGCAAAAATTATTCTCATAGCTTTTTAACATTACGGTTGAACCACTGATGGCAGATGGACTATTCTGATGACGTCTTTCATACTTTTCTGGACTTTGACAGTGTAATTTACTTGGCAGTTAATGGGGTCATATGATGCTTTTTAAAGATCATTATTGCTGTATTTGGTGTAACAGAATATGTTGATCATACTGTATATTATTGTCGCTCCTCTACAACCCCGCTTCTCTCAAATGAGTCATTTTCTACAGTCCTTCTTCCGACAAGCGCAGTCTGCTCTGATTGGTCAGCTGAACCAGTGCATTGTGATTGGCTGAACACAGCAAGCATTCATTGGAAATGTAACGCCCCTTTCCATAATCGCAATCTTAATCTTTCAAAATAAATGTAAAAACAGTTTAATAATGTTCTTAGTTTCACCATCAGTTCAAGCCCGAAAGGAGAACAGAGTCTGTGACAGACACAGTGATGAACCTCGTATGTGTTTGCAGCTGACTCCACTGTGTGAACTTGTCTGTCTCTCTCTCTCTCTCTCTCTCTCACAAACACACACACACACACACACACACACGACAAACAAAATTCTGCATTTGAACAGTCAATACTCAATAACAAATACCTAAACTAATGACATCGATTTAGTCAAGTCAGGTTCACGAAACGGTCGTCCAAAAAATGCGTTTTTAAGTAATCTTAAAGATTCCTAAACGGATCTACTTTCAGAAGGCCAAATAAAGTGCTTTTGCTTTCTCCAAGAAACGCACAGCATCTTCCTGACATGACTGCTTCAACACTAACTGCAGTTACGGAAACCATGGTTTCTTTCTTTGAATGAACATTTGGGCGGCATTACGCAAATATTTCCACATAGTGACGTAGACATGTGGGGGGCGTGTTTGAATGAGCCATTTTAGGGGGGCGTGGCAGAGTCTTAACTTTAATAAAAAATATCTCTTTGGTTTCAAGACTTTAGAATTTGCAACTTCAGGGATCTTATCTATGCACAATCAGCTTGTAACACTCCAAAGAGAAAGGGAAACTTGCAATGCATCATATGACCCCTTTAATGGGACAGTCAAAAGCCTCCTGATTTTCATCCAAAATATCTTAAATTGTGTTCCAAAGACGAACTAAGCTTTTATCCACATCAACTCTGGGGACCCACCGGTGGGTCCAATATTGCATATGCCTAATTCTCAAAAAAATCTAAATAAAAGCTGAAGTGGATTTATGGGTTTGGAACAAAATGGGGTAAGTGATTAATGACACAATTTTCATTTTGGGGTGGAGTAACTCTTTAAATATTTAAGTTTGGCTGCATTACTTAGATGTAAGTAGATTCTACTAATTTGTAGACATCTGAACCTGTGAATAAATTTAAGTTAAATGAATTCATATTATTAAGTTTATGTCCTCCTGACCACGCCTCCCCCACACTGGTGCTGTGAGTCAACAAACAATTTTGTCATTGTCATTGTGTGTGAAATCAGGGACGATGATGTGAATGAGAAGCTGGAAATGTTGTTTTAGATAGTTCTATGGACGTTATTTTCTGCCATTTAGCTTTTATTGTGTCTATCTTTACCTCAAGAGACTGTTTGTGATCGCTTGAAATTGTTATCGCTTGAAACAACTACACATTTCTTATCTGTCATCTGGCAAAGTTAGCTTTCTCACTCGCGCTTGAACCTCTGACCAGCGAGTTTGAATGAGATTTCTTTCGCCTTTTCCTTTTTATTATTATTTTTTTTCATTCAAGGAGCTGTTGTTTGTGAGGAGTGCAAATGTAGTATTACTCATACGGCACCCAAGTAACTTACAATAATTTAAAGACTATGTTTAATTTAGACATGGTTATTGTTTAAAAATGTATGTTTGAGTTAATTAATGGTTTAAATAACAAGACGTATACATATACTTCTGTAGTATCTAGGTCCAGAGTCCTCTGGCAGACTGTCTTTTGGAAGAGAGAAGAAATAGGAGAGATGCTTTGGTAGTGTAAGTATGACCCTCATTACTGTGAAAAACTGCACAGCTTTTTAAACATTATCCCCCGTTCAGGGATGCCAGGCTTTCACAAGAAAACCCAACTGAATCGCTAATCAAAACTAGCCTAATCGTGTTGAGGCGGGTAAAATACATGTTTGTTTGGCAGGGTCCCCCTGCTAAGATTCACCTTCCAGTGGATAAATATCATGTTAATGGTGTTGAAGTCAGATGGCCTAAAAAGACTGTAACTTTTTAGGTTTTTGACTTTCACATCTGGGGTCAGTCCATCTATCTCTGTTTTCCATGTTTGTGTAGTAAGTCTATGTAAAGTATGTTTACATGCCTTTTAAAGAAGGTGGGTGCTGGAGTTTCATATGACATGTGTTCGGCCAATCATCGTTGACTTACGTCACTTGCAGTTCCTATTGTGCTAGTTAGAATCTTCTCAGAAGTAGGAGCTAATTTAGTCCCCTAAAAAAGCACTCCTATGAATAAAACTGTGTCCAGTCCTGCAGTTTGAACACACCAAAAGCATGTATGCCAAAAGCTACAGGCACATGAAAATGTTCGCCCGGTGCGAAAGGCTCATTACATTACTTCATTACTGAAAAACGTCATCTGATTACAGTAACATGTCACTATGATAAGAGAAGGGAACGATGTATGTGTCTTGGCAGGAAATCCTTCCTATTCCTGTTAACAATTAATTTTGGTTTGCTTTCTTTTAAAGCAAAAGTTCACCCCAGTAAAAAAAAATTAAAATAAAAATCGGTCATCATTTACTCACACCCTCATTTTCTTCCAAACCTATTGGACTTTCTTTCTCCTGTGGAACATAAAATAATATTTTTTGAAGAATATATTGTTAACCAAATAATTTTAGGTTTCATTGAATTCCAATGAAATTTGTAAATCTTCTTTTACTGCGTTTATGTTTCAAAGAAGAAAAAAATAAGTTTCGTAATGACATGAGGGTGAGGTTAAGTTTGACAGAATTGTCATTTTTTTTGTATGAACTATCCATTTAATATTATTTAATTTAATTTGTTTGGTCATTTGTTATGTTTCTTTATATCATAACCTCTATATTTCAAAAATAACCAACAGAATAATCAATAATCAAAAGCCCCAATCTCAATCAAAAGTGAAAAGAGTGAAGAAGATGCTGACCTGAGGAATGCAGTCTGTATACATGAACGTGGATTTAGATCTGTCATCCACACTGATGTGATAGAGGATACGCATCGCTACGTGCTTGTGTGTGTCATCACCTACAGAAAAGATGAGAAGAAACCTTCAGAGAGATTCACAACGCATGTAAACTTTTCAAGCGCTATTGAAACTGATCAGTCGCGGTCAGTTAGGTAATGTATTTATACTGGCTCGTGCTGAAAGCGAGTCATTCATCATGGAGATTATAGAGAAGAGCATGTGGGGTATGCATTTACAATCCAAACTCTGTAGATACACATGCCTCACACACACTCACACTTCTCCCTACAAACACTCTCATTAATAACACTTCTTTCCTAATGCTGATACTCCCCTGTGAGACAGGAAACACTCAGATAGAGCAATGCCATAATCAGTCATTATAAGTCTAACTGAGGCAGTCGGGACCCAAGACACCCTAAAGAACACATTATCACATCGGCGATTAGAAGCAGATGTGACCGCTGGGGATATCAGGATAAACAAGGAAGAGAGAGTGAGGGAAAGCTGAGTAGGTAGAGAAGAAGTTTGCTAAGTTTATTTAATTGGGGACACAGGAGGAGGCATAGCGACATTAATAAGCAAGGGCCATCCTGGGCGGGCCCTCGGTGGCCGGAACATGTGCTTCTCGTTATCGGCCACAGACTGCGTTGACCCACGTCGCTGCCTTACCTCAGAGTAAGCGGAGACGGCACTTTACGACGGCAGCCGGGCAGCCTCTTAAACTCAGCCCTAACTGTTGAAGCGTAAATGGCTAACACATTGAAAAAAACGCACATTTAAGCCCTTAGATGTAATCACCAGAAGGATTTACAAGGCAAGTGTCATTTGAGCCGGTCAGAAAACCGAGATGCATGTCATGTGATGCATTAAATTACTAGAAATATTGTGGTGGGTGCCTGACAGAAATGCAGGAATATTGCTGTTGGATTGTTGTGAACGACTGAAAATGAAAACAGAGTCAGAGGAATTATTCTCCTATGACATGACTAGCTGAACCATAAGAACTAGGTAAATGTGTTCGGCTTCACTTGATTCAGGGTATCTGATAGAAATGGCCATAATTTAAGCCAAACCTCCATCATCTGCACCTGCACCAGCTTCTTCTGCCAAAGCAGGTTTTCAGTTTCAGTGTAACTGTATATTTTTCAGCTTGTAAAGAGGATTATTCTTATGTAGATCATATGCTGGTTTTCAAACATTTCAACATTACGGATTTTCCAACGCAAATCCTTGGATGCAACCTTATATAGTCTCTTTCTAGATTGAAGATAAAGAGTTTATAATACACATATAAAGATAACTTTCATTTGAAACCTTACATATATAATTTTTCCATTAACCTCACTCTGCAACTGCGAGTTTTCGCTCATTATGTGCTGGGCCAAAAAGGTTTATTTCAAATGGAAAAGAGGAAAATGATATTATCCAGTTCATTTCGAATCTACTGCTTTAAGAAAGTTACTTGGATTAGATGTGCAAAGAGTTGGTCTACAAGCTTTTCTAAATTAGGGGTTTTCAAACAGGTCCATGGGTGCCTATTAAGAAGGTGGTGGAGAGTGCACATAAAATTAAAGAGGAAAAAGAAAAAGATTTTCCATAATGTATTTTTTTTTTTTTTTTTTTTATGTGACATGACGTTCAGCCAAGTATGGTGACCCATACTCAGAATTTGTGCCCTGCATTTAAACCATCCAATGTGCACACACACAGAGCAGTGAACACACACGCACACACACACACACACACAGTGAACACACACCCGGAGCATTCTCCAATTCCTGCCAGCCCGAGACTCGAACTCACAACCCTTCAATTGGGAGTCCAACTCTCTAACCATTAGGCCACGACTTCCCCAATGTATATAATGTATATATGAAATGCATTTAACATTATATATATATTATGGTTTCCACTAAAATATTCAGCAGCACAGCTGTTAAAATGTTTCTTGAGCTCAAATCAGCATGTTAGAATAATTACTGAAGAATCATGTGACACTGAAATCTAAATGGCTGCTGTTTTGCCCTCGCAGGAATATCACAGAAATCCCTTATTATAAATTGTAATAATATTTAACAATATTAATGTTTTACTGCACTTTTGAATATATATTTGAAGATTGCGATCTTGATTCAAACACTCACACAATCTTATTCTTGAATGACAACGATTCAGTTATGTCTATTACGACTGTTTCATATGGCGAGCGTCAGTGGAGCGTGAGAAGCACGTTTTGCTGCTGCCCATGTTAATGAATCATTCATGCTGCTGCTGATCCAGAAAAAGCAACACATCCACATATCATTGTTTCTGTGTTACAGACATTTAAATAACAGAAGTACTGGAATAAATGTTTACAGTTTGGGTATAAATACTTATTCTCTAAAAACAAAAAGTATTTGTCATTGAATCATTCATTCAGGAGATTCAAACTGTGAAACATGGCTTTATGAATTGAGTATATGAATATATACAGTATATATTTACTTGTTGTTTATTGCTGCATACAATTAAAATAGAAGTACAAAGTACAAACAGATTTCAAAATGCACTTTTGTGTTTTGTGTTTTTCAGTTGAATAAAATACTATTTTCCCCTATATATTTCATCATTGAGGATTTCTTTTTAAAAAAGTTTAAAAGTCTTGTCTCGTCTCATTCTCATGAACCCAGTCTTGTGTCTCGTCTCGTCTCATGGGATAAGTGTCTCGTCACACCCCAATAATGCAGTCTTGGTCAGAATAAAACATGAACTACACGGAGAAAAAAAGAAAAAAAAAAACTTACACCTGAATGGTAAGATATGTACAGATATAATGATCACTATTTCTGCATAATTTCAAACTGAAGGTTTTAGGCAGTCTTGTAAAACTACTGTTGTGAAGAATCCTTGGCATCAAAAAGTTTGAAAACAGTAAATAAACCCTGCTGTAAACCACAGTGCAATTCAATTACAGTGGAGAGATGGCCCAGTCTCATTAATATGAATGTTAAAAAAGAGTTACCCAGCAAATCAGTGAGTTTTGGTAGTAAATATGCACCGAGAACAAGACAAGCCAGCTTCTCTACTTCTCTACAGTGTCCATTTCAGCCTGTTACAAACATGGCACAAGTGAAATACACATTACACAACTTAAATTAGATGTTGAAATAAACAGCTACACAAAATGACTTCATCTTTTAACGGCTTAGTCTGAAGAAACAAACAGAATCATCTTCTATTCTAAGCTGCTCCGACAATAGCCAGAGTTTTTTTTTTTTTTTTTGTCCAACATGTGTTTTTATGTACAACACGATGAAAGATTTTCAAAGCCAAAAGTCTATTTCTTTTATCTACAACAAGGATTTGGTAAAGGGATACAGGGGAAAAAACAACTTCAATAGTCAATCTTGATAAATGCACATTCAGAGCCAGAGTAGATTGATTCCAGGTGCACTGAGAGTGGAGCAGTGTAGGACAACCAGCAATGACAGAGACTTCCCCCGTCATTCTCCAGGACACCTTAAAGGTGCAGCTTTATGCTTAAATAAAATGCATCATATTTATATTATATCTACATATACTGGTTAAAAGTAAACATTTAAAAGTTAACAAAAGTTAACATAAATTAACATTTATATATAGATATTTTTATGTCTCTTCTGCTCACCAAGGCTGCATTTTTTTGATAAAAAATACAGTAAAACATTAATATTGTGAAATATTATTACAATTTAATATTTGTATGTTGACACTGAAGACTGAACACTGAAGATTCAATGATGCTGACAATTCACAAGAATATGTTACATTTTAAAATAGATTCAAATGGAATACAGTTACACAGATTGTTATAATATTCCACAATATTAACAGTACTGTTTTTAACGTATTTATTTTATCAAATAAATGCAGCTCTGGTGAGCATAAGCGACTTCCTGTAAAAACATTCAAAAAAATGTAATTATTCCAAACTTTTGGCCAGCAGTGTTTAATGATTTTATAACTCATGAAATTGTATTTCAAAGCTTCTGATGATGTGTTTGACATTCTTGTTCTCCAAGAGGATGCTGAGATTTTTGAGGAAGGAGACCACCAGCACCAGCAGCTCTTCGTTGTCCCTCTCTAGACACTTGACCAGCAGGTGCACAATGTTCTTGTTCCTCATCTTGAGCTCTGTGTGGGTGTCCTCAGACAGATTCAACAGCAGGTAGAACGCAACTAGAGCCATGGGGAGGAAGAGGAATACATAAACAAGGCCTCGTGGATGATTCCTACTAAACTGTGCCACATAAAACATTTCACTTCCTGTACCTCGCAGCAGCGGCTTTGGTATTTTTTAAGGGTTTTCTCATGCTCCTTCTGCAATCTTTGGTTTCTGGGGTCCTCGTCACGTGGATATGTTAAGGAATATTTGAGTTTATATTTTAGCATTTTTTGTGCTATTAATTTTTTGGATTGAAAAGAGAGTGACAAAAAAGTATATAAGCCTTGCTCTTTTTCTTTAACTCATCCCGCCACAGGTCATATTTCTTCAGCTCATGCTCGATGTTCATGCACAGCTTGCCAATCCTATAGTGTGTAATGAGTCCATGGAATTGTGAGAAACTGCAGGAAGAACACGAGTGGTGGAGGGTCTGTCCTCCTCCGACCTCTCCATGCACATTCTGCCAGACACTGATGTATGCGATGCAATCTGAGAACTAGACAATGGCTGGTATGCAGAGACACCGAGACGGACATGCCAGATGAATTTCATACTCTTGTCCTGATTAGTACATAAACAGAACTGAAAGATCGGGCCAAACAACTCATCATACATTTCAAATACATCCTTCAAATGTCAAAGTCATTCTAGCTTGTGAAAAAAAAAATCCACATTAGCCGTCTAAAAATGAGAGCCAAGGAAAACCATCAAATAAGAGCACACGCTTTAATAGTTCAAATAAATGCTGACAGCTAGCTCATTGAAAGCAGTAACCTGATCTGCATTAACTAAAGACGTTTTGAGAGCGGATCCCAGTTTTCTTAAAGGGATCATCGGATGCCCATTTTCCACAAGCTGATATGATTCTTTAGGGTCTTAATGACAAGTCTGTAACATTGTTTGGTTAAGATTTCTCAAACAACTTTTTACCCCGTTTAAAACAGCTTTTTTCATAGCAAGCCGTTTTGTAAAATTTTCCTTTAAATGTTAATGAGCTCTGCTGACTCCGCCCCTTTCTTTAGAGCTGCTATCAGAGAGACTGGTTACTTTAGCCACATTCATGGTGAAACTTGCTAATTAGCACATAATTAGGCAAGATGATTCATAAAGATTCATTAAAAAAAACTTATACTCACTATTTCTGTCGGTGAAGTTGGAATCAGTAGGTGATTTAAAGCCTGATTTAAAGTGATTGTTTTGAAATTTAATTTTGAAGTTTTAAATTTGTTATTTAAAGCTGTGTTTCGATGGCCACAGTGGTGATTCTACAAGGGGTTAAATTTGGAGTTGCAACTTCTTAGGGAGAGTTCACTGTGCCAACAGCACATTAAAGATCAGCACACTAAAATCCTCCTTGAACACTTTCTACCTGATTCTATTTCAGGCCCGTTAAAGGAACACTCCACTTTTTTATAAAAATAGACTCATTTTCCAACTCCCCTAGAGTTAATCAGTTAAGTTTTACCATTTTTGAATCCATTCAGCCGAACTCCGGGTCTGGCGGTAGCAATTTTAGCTTAGTTTAGTATAGATTATTGAATCTTATTAGACCGTTAGCATCTGGCTCAAAAATAGTCTCAGCCTCAGAAGTCATGCCCACGGATCATTGGCTAACCGTCTAAAGCATATGAGACACAAAATCTCTGAAAAACAATATCTGAAACTCATCACAAACTCACAAACATCTGGATAATCCGCCAGCATCTATGACAATACCAAGCATACATTGCAAAAGCAGACCGAACCATGGAAGTCACTGGTGTTGTGTGGCAGTTCATGACTTTTCATATGTTCATAACATAGGTTTGTTGCAGAATAACACTGTTGACATTAAACTGAGAACATAAATGAGCTATTTTAGTACCATTATGTAGGAGCTCCTCCAGGTTCTCAGGGATATGAGCCAAATGGAGGATCAGAGTGGAGCCTCTAATCTTCTCAGGGATGCTCTCATACAACAGCTCAATGTAATCATCAATTTTATTAATGTTGGCCTCCACATCAATCTGGAAACATGGTATCATGGTAATGCATCAACTTTTTATAAAACTAATGTCAATTAAAGCTCCCAATCAATTAAAACATTTACGTTTGCCAAATTTCAAGTCAACTCTATTTTTATATCCCTTGTCACAATACACCTTGTTTTAAAGCAGCTGTACAGAAAATCCTAATGCTAATAATGTCTTTATATCTTCCTGCCTTATAGCTGCATTTAGCAGATTACAGCTGGTCGATAATATATATTTTACATTTTTCAATGAATCAAGCAGTTGCGATATGCTATATAATATATCTGATTATATGTAACATTGTATGCAAGTATACTGTATATATGTGGATAAAGCTGGACGTACTTACAGTAAATAATCACATTTATATAAACAGGTGGGAGATAATATATTCATATTTTGCAATGAAATAAAAAAAATGAGCAGTTGGTAAAGCTGGTGTACTACATGTAAACCAATTGGCTGATAACATAGTTTACATTTTCCATTTATATAACAATCAAACAGTTGAGATTTGCTATAGTTTATCAGAGTTAACACATTCCAGAAAGTAAGTAGTAGGACTGTAATGTCAACATACAGACCTCCATTGTTATTAACATTTCTATCAAGGAAGTAGTTATACTCGTGAGTGAAATTTCATATGTTGAGCTTCAATAATGATTAAATTACACCAAACAAAGACTGCAAACGACTTTTAATGTACCATCTGGGTTTGGTTTATGCATAATTTGGAAAGAAAAAGACACTTGAACTGTGGATCAGTTTCTATCTGGTTTGAATTAGTTGGTAAAAATCAGACACAACAGAATTAATCTGTTATCATGTCAAATTAGAAATAGGCGTTAAACATAAAAAATTATCATAATTCAACATGTTTCATTAATCACATATGTTACATTCACTTTCCCAGCTCTAAGTACACATAAAATGTGTATCTTAAAATATGCTTCCATCCCTTCAAATGGCAGAAGTTCTCTGGGTTTCGATGGTTTCTTTTCCTTCTTCTCCACTAAACATGAAATAACATTAAATGTGATTTGATACATACTAATTAATAGATAAACATTACTAAATCAAAAAGATTTGTGAGTTTTTCATATAAAATTCTACATTGGGCGGAGATATCAGTGCTGGCTTTCAGACTACTCAGCCGGATGCTAAACAAAAAAACAGACACAAATGTAAAAAATAACAATGGTGAATATATGTGTAAACATGCTGTATACAGGTTTACAGCTTATCTCTACATTTTCTGGCACTCTTTCTTGTCCTCATGCCTGACATTGCCTGTCTCTCTTAAAATAGATGCTTCCACTTCATAGTACACCACTAGAGCCTTTTCTGTTGGATGCACATCTATATCACCAGTCCTACATTTCCTAATAGACACAGGAGAGATCAAGATTGGATGTGACTGTGAGTTGCATCCAACACTGACAGTGTCTCAAACCTTACAGTGAGCTGCCAAACCTAAACAGCATTTTTGGGCAACGCAAGAGCGTTCATCACAGGTGCAGAACACCAGGAAACCCGCCCAATCATGGGACCCGAATGTCCGCAGTTCACATCTGATGGGTTGAGCTCGAGGGACCGACGCCTGAGCTGAGCGCGCGCGTGCTCGCCATCTGGAGGACGGGAGTAGACCGAGTCCTGTAAGTCCATGGTTTTCGACCGCAGTGTCTCTTTTAAAAATGTCTTGTCATAAATAATAATACAATTGTATAGTGTTTCCAGATTAATTGTTGGAATAAAAAGGCTGTCTCTAAAGAAGTGAATAACATGTTTTTATCTTAGGCTACAACTCATCTTAAAATCTTACAACTTATTTACAACAGACAAGCATTTCGTCATAGGGAACTCACATTTATTTGTTTGTTTATTTATGCATTTTTGATTAGGAAAATAAGAGGTAAATAAACAACTTTGTCTAACTTTTTTTTTACAGTTAGTTAACAAACCTTGCAAAAAGTTGAAGCTCTTCTCTAAACACCAAAACAGGATGACAGATTAGTTTTGTCTGGCAACCAATCCAATACACATAGGTGAATGTTAAAAGGGAATCCTTGAGTTTCCCTGCTACAGTTACACAAACAGTGTTGCTGTATTACTATTGGACAATGTTTCAAAATCCAAGTGACCAGATGTTTAGAATATATTTATGAGCAATATTAAATTATGCTGTACCATAAACATCAGCCATTCTCATTTCCATGCTGATCTTCATTTCAACAGTGAAAAACAACTGAATGTGTATCCGTAATGTTTGGGAAACTATATGTCATCAGCACTGGGTGGCCTGTATAAAGTGGTGTTACTAAACTCTATGGCACAGTACAGTGGATATACTCCCTGCATGAGTTCCCACAGATTCAGTATAGAGACCTTTACCAGTTATACATACTAAAATGATCTAAGCTGGCTCACACATGTGAGTCATAGTATTACCCGAAACCAGTTTCCCATAATTAAATGTTTTCATTTCTCATAATGAATCATCCAGTTGGATCCATGTACAGGTCAGCCATTGAAGGCTGGCCAACATTTTTGGGGGGATATTTTCAGGTTACATTCTGTTTTATTATTGTTTTTTAGATGAATTACACAGACAGGACTACATTTGTTGTATAAAGTTAGTGGTAAACAAAATACTAATGTCTTCATGAAACAAACAAATATTGAAAAAGACAATGCTGGCCCTTGAAAGCACGTCAGCTGCTTTTTATTTTATTTTATTTTTTATTTTATTTCAGGTCAAAGACTTCACTCATGGGATACCTTTAAAGTGTATATATAGGTTTAAAGTTTCACTGATGAGGTACCTTTTTCTTCTTCAGATGTTTATTACAGAACATGTATTTCTTGTCTTTCCATAAGACACTGAAACAGTGTTTACCTTGAAAGCTGGCCAGTGTTTTAGGGATATTTCCAGGTGTAACGTTGCACTCACATAATACCTTTTCTCATTTTTACAGATGCATCAGAGTCAGGGCTCAACTTTGAATGATTTCTCTGGCTTCTCATGTTTTGAGGATTCACTCTATATCATGCCAATAATATCACATCGAGTGCCCTCTCTACTTAAGGCACATTTTTGTCCCACCACGAAACACGATGCTTGTTTCCCCGGCCCACCCTGCAAACCACCCTCTGACACATTAGAGCAGTCTAACACGCACCGCAGCAGTAACAGCAAAGTAAAACAACAATCCAACTAATTTGAAACATATCAGCGTGATTTACGGGCAAAGCTGTGAAATATGACTTTAATAATGGTTACAAATGGCTCCACTGCTGTCTGTCTGAGAAACATAGAAGAGCTCAAGGGCTTATGAAAAAGGCGGCCCATTCGGTATATTACTGGCAGCGCATTTGTAATCAGTGAAATGTGAAAATGACTGTGGTGTGACTGTTCTAGTTATTGCAGACTGAACTGCTGATGAAGTTGCTGTCCTGTGGTTGTGTTGTAACTGAGCTGAAGGTACTTTCATGTGTCAGACTGTGGGATGTGTGTGGTGCCATTGGTTTTGACTGGATTGGTGCAGCCCTACATTTACGAGCCAGCTTGTTTGTGTCAGTACTTCATAACAGTGTGATTTTACTGTTGACAATTTGTGTCAGTAAGGTATTTAGCTATATTTAGAGATTTTACTGTCTTGACAGATTGAAAAAACATCGGGATACGGATCCCAAATGGAAAACATTTTTTTATTCATAAAAGAGCCGCTTAATTATATCGGCTGAACTTGTTAAAATTGTGCCCAGAACATTGAGGGAATGTTTTCCAAACTACTGTGTGACCTTCAGGGTCATTACACTCACTTCAGAAGTCATTACACTTCAGAAGCTACTTGACACTCGTTCAGTCCTCTGGCTTCCCTCTCATGTTTTATGCACATGCCTTGAATGACCTGTAGGTGAGCAGCACGCCATGCATGTCTGACACCAATAATATGCATAAGGTAACAGAACTAAATGGGTTCAAACACAGGAGCCCTCATACTACATCACCACACAAACCATTCTTACACTGTACACTAAAAATGATTTATTGAAATTGTAAATAAAACAAAAGGGCTTTTCATACTGCGCTTAACCCTGGGTTATTGTTGCTCTAAACTAGGGTAAGTACCACTTTTTTTACCCTGGGTTATGAAATTCTGTTCCAGGACAGAGTTAGCACTGCTTATGCAGTAACCAAACAGTTGATGGTGGCTATTGACTTCCATTGTATATTATACTCTTTGGTTGGCCACATTCTTTAAAATATCTTCTTTTGTGCTCAACAGTTGAAAGAAATCCATAGGTTTGGTACAACTTGAGGGTGAGTACACGATAACAGAAATGTAATTTTTAGGTGAACTATTCCTTTTAAAACACCCAGGGTTATTGTTAACCCTGGGTAAATTATAAGCAGTGAGAAACGTTAACCCAGGATTAAAAAGTGGATAACACAGGATTCAGTTTACAGAGGGTTTAATTTCAAGTGTGAAAAGTCTTTTGAAGTATGTTTTGCCTGAAAATACCCTTTCAGTTTTTTTTTTTCAGTATGCTTTATTCAGCATGTCTTCTTTTCTTTTTTTTTATTGTTCATGAAATTTACTAGCAATTTCTGATTTCCACATTTGTTTTTCAGTGTATTGTCATTTAAGAAAGTCTCTTTGATTTGTCTATTATAATAACTGTTGAAATGTACGTCTACGTAGGACATATTTCACTGTAACCTCCTGAGGCGGCTCCTTCTGAAAACAATTAACTGAAGGGCTGCTTAGCATGGAGGCTCCCCTTGAGTCTTATAAGCGCCGTGGCCAAGTCCATCATTAATCAGAAGAAAAAACATGGCCACTGATCATACTTCTGTGTGCAGATTTATGTCGCCGCTGATGTGGAATGAAGATGGGAAGAGTTTCACAATGTGCGTCTGCTCCAGAAAGAGTTAAGGAATGTTGTTCATTGTCACATGACGTGGGAGAAGACAGGCAATATTCCACACCCCCTCCCTGTCGGGTGCACATCTTGCCCGCAGATGTGGTGATACCACAAACACTTCAAAGTGCCTCCCCTCAGACCAACTGATATTCTGACGCCAACGGTAAATGTCCTGCACTCGCAAAGTGGAAAATATGAAACATGTTAAATGGCTCTGGAGGAACTCAATGGAAGAAGCACTTCCATTGTGTCTTTGTAAAAGTTGAACAAAGGACTGTTCTCATTCTCGCTGAAAGTGAATAATGCCTCAGTTACAGACAAAAATAACATTGGCTATCTGTATTTACAAGGATAAAAAGAGTCTTGGGCATGTAAGCTGTTATGTTATATTTTGGATTTGGGATACTACTTTTAAGAGTCAAATGCTTTTGTACCAATAATATACTGTTCAATACCATGTCTTTGAAAAAGTCTCTTATGCTCACCAAGACTGCATAGAGTAATATTGTAAAATTACAATTTATTCTTTTGATGGCAATTCTGAATTTTCAGCAGCCATTACTCCAGTCTTCACTGTAACATTATCCTTCAAAATCATTCTAATATGCTGATTTTTTTTTTTTATTGTTATGAATGGTGAAAACAGTTGTGCTGCTTAATATTTTAGCAGAAATTGAGGATACATTTGTTTTTTTTATTAATAGTTCAAATAAAATAAAAGTTCAAAAGAACCGCATTTAATTGAAATAGAAATCTTTTAAAACTATTAAAAATCTTTTAAAATTATTAATGTCTTTATTGTCACTTTCGCTTAAATCATTGATGAATAAATCTTACTGAACTTAATAGTTTTTGAACATTAGTGTATAGTGTATCACATAGGTATATCAAATAAATGGTAAAAAGACATGAAGCAATGTAAAAAATGTATGTTGAAGTTGATTAAATATTTTTAATAATCATTTTAATGAAATTATTTTTTAGAGTAATTATGTAAAATTACATTTTAATTTTAAATTAAACATTTTAAAATGAATTTATGAATTTTTCCCTCTAAATGTTTTATTTGTCATCTCTGCTTCAAACAGTAAGCAGGCAAGTACAATATTACCTCTTAAAAGGTCCTCATGGTAGAGACAGCAATATTTTGACCTCAGCCAGACAACAACAATTCAGAGGCCACAATAAGAGCAAGAGAAACCGCACCACAAACCAGCAGGAAGTTCAGCATATTCAGTTCATCTGAGTACCGAATGATGCATCAGTCACTGTCATAGTCTAGACAGCCAGTCATCCTCAATGTATTCCAGATCTGAACTGCTTTACAAATTAGGTTTCTAAATAATGAACTAAACTGTGACTATCTACCAGTTCAACAGAAAACTGAAAACATGACAGTTAAACTAGCACATGTTCTTTTAATTTAACGTGTAGAGAAACTCGCACCTGATCTTGTTGGGAGATCCAGCCATGATAGATGTATACGTTAATAGGGAGTGTGTTTAGAGTGAACGTTATGACACCCCTGAAGTGGCCTGCTGGTATTGTACTAGTTCACAGTTGACAGGCTCAAGGAGTTCAGCTCCATATGGAACATATATCACTCCATCTTCCCGCTGCTGCTGCACTTATTAAACTCACTTTAACACATGGCAAGTGGGATTCACACTGCAAGTCTCACACACACTCTCACACTCTTATTCTTTGTGGTGAGCTCCATATATTTCACTGGCCCTGGCTTGCGCAGGAGGATTTGATTAGTGTTAGATGCTGAAATTTTTGACATCTTTTCAAGCTTAGCCATAAAGATATTTTTCAGTTCTCACTAGACTTAACTGGCTGTATGCTTGGTTGAAGGGACACAATGCATGCAAACTCTAAACAGCCAGAACTGTTTTCTTATTGTTTTATGATGTTGTATTATTAAAGGTTACATGTTTCAAATTGAGAATTTAAAAATAAATAAATGTATACAATATTACGATTATAAGCAAAATATAGTGTGGTATTAGTAACAGATACACATATTTGAACTCTCAAAAGTTGGTAAGGTAAGATTTTACTAATAAAATGTATTTTAGTATTTGCTTAGCGAGGATGTGTTAAATTGATCAAGAGCGGCATTTAAAATGTTTGTGAAGTATTTCTGTTTCAAATAAATGCTGTTTTTAAAAAACTAATATTCATCAAAAAAAATGCTGAAAAATATCACAGTTTAATATTGAGCAGAACTGAGGTCTTCAACATAAGGAAGGATCATGTGACACTGAAGAATGGAGAAATGACTTGCTGAAAAATAATTAAAAAGGAATAAGTAACATTTTATTAATAATTTACATATAATATATAAAAAAATAGAAAACAGTCATTTTTAAAATGTACAAATAATTCACAATATTACTGTATAAAATGCAGCCTTGGTGAACATAAGAGACTTCCTTCAATAACATAAAAATAAAAATAAAAAAATAAAAAGTACCTCCCCCAAACTTTTGAATGTCAAATATGACGCTATTTACAGTAATCATGGTGCATAGGAAACACCAAATCAAATGGCAAAAATATAGTATACAAAGCATTAGATGGTTACACATTTATTCCAATAATTAATTACTGTAAAAATACCAATCAATTTATTTGAACTGTATACACAAGATTGAAAGGCATTTTTCTCTCTTGCTAAGATATGTTACAAATATTTTATGCAAATCAGTGCACAAAACATGGTCTGCAATGTAATGATTTGCACTAACAAAACCAAAGACTTTTAATTGATCTTTGGTTACGAAGAGAAACTAACTCACAAATGGCCCTTCCTGCTTAATCAACAAAAGTACGTTTTAGTTTGATTGGTTGGTACTCATTCACAAAAACACACACACACACACACACACACACACAAACACACACACAAACACACACACATACACACATTGTTTGAAAGGAATTTTGTGAATCTACCAGTCATAAAACAGAAGAATTGAACATGTTAATCCAAACAAGATGTTTATTGCAGGAACTGACAGATACACGTGGATAGCAGGTGGGTGATTGGTCCCCTTACGAAAAGGAAAATATATTTACCAATATATTTCTTAAAATATATTGTGATATATTGTAATATATTATTTTCCCTTTTTATTTTCTAATATTTTATATATTTTAATACATTTAATAATATATTGATGATACATATATTATATAATATATTGCAAAATATACAAATGATTGCCGCTTTCAATATATTGCAATATATTGGAAAAAATAAATATATATAAGAATATATGCCTAATATATTACATGATATTTTCCAATATACTGCAATATATTTTTGTTTCATAAGGGTCAACAGAGCAACAGTCTTATCTTAGCAGGTTTGGAGGAACTGGTGTTGGTGAGCCAGTTCCGGATCCTGAGGTCGGATTCAGATGAAGGTGAGTCCATGCAGATTACTGGTCAGGAAGGAGACAACAGTGCACTGAGGTGAGCGGTTTATATATTCTGTGCTGAATAGATGTGAAAGTTGCAGGTGATCAGAACTCTGACTGTGAACGAGTGAGTGGGCAGAGTGTACTGTAGGGGTCTGGTGCTGTGGATGTTGTTACAGTACCCAAAAGGGCTACAGGGACATTTAATGAACAAGTATTGAGTTATTCATGAACCGGTTTGTGTCATAATTTAGTCACAGTCATCATATCAGTATGTCAACAGAACACGAAGAGTACAAATTAATGTCAGTCCAGGACACCTGTGGCCTGTGCAGAAATGGAGTGCTGTTTTATTTGGACCTATTTTACAGCTCTCTGAAGCACGGTTTTTAAAACATGGCATATTATGAAATCTCGGTTTGGGTTAAATGACTCATTTATTAATAGCTGTGGCCACATTTCAACAGTTTAAACCACATCCTCTTCTGTGAATGAGCTGATGGAAATGTGCAAAACAGGATACAGGACTTTCTACATATCTTATAAACAACAACAGACATTTTGAACAGTCTCATGCCAAATACCTAAAAGCAACACCTCTGCTGTAATGTATTTTAGGCTATAGAAAATGTAACATTAGTGAGTAAATTGCTTTTAGGTTGACCACATGAGGCCGATGTTAGATCAGGGTTCACGGGGGACAATAGACTGTACCAGCTGCTTATTTTCTCACTATCATAAATGATACTCAAAGGAGCACATAAACTATTTTAAGCCCAGAGTGAATTGGAGAAATTGGAAATGTTCAGCCACACATAGTGGGTTGCTGTGTTTGCCAGCGCTCTCTCGCTGATGGCAATATTGTTGTAATCTCAACCAGATGTTCATTAATGGCTTTTTAAGAGATCTCAGGGAGCGAGGTGGAGAAGCGGCCCAGATCCACGCTCTGATCTCGGGCTCTCTTGCGCCATGCCAAAGGCCCTGAGCTCCACAATAATACACATCATCTGACAGCCCGGCTCCCTAGCAACCGGCCTGCTTACATGACAACACTCACCACAGGGAGGCTATTTGCAGGCTTTCCTTGCAAAAACATATCTTTCCCTACAATTATGAAAAATGATATATGAAAAAGCAGTTAAGTATAGAGTTTACTTTAAAATGCCAAAAAACACTGTGATTTTCTTCACTTCATGTGTCTTTTTATACCTCATAAATGAGGCTTAATGAATTTGATTTATCACTTATTTTACTCAAAAATAATTTTAAACATATTTTTACGGTTAAAGCCTTTAACCTTAGATACCTAATTAAATTAAATACATTTATCAGCTAGACCTCATTAGTGTTGGGGAATGTTTGGCAGTGACTCTTTCTGCAGGTAATAACTTTACACCAGTAGGTGGCGTGTTTTACTGAGTTATTGACTTGTTTATTCAGACGATCCGTTCAAAACACTGATTCATTTTGGCTGTGTCCAAAATCCCCCCATATGCACTTAATTAGGCCACTTTTTGAGGGGACAGCTGGTGTCTGAACCCATAGTGGACATTATGGTGTGCACTCATTGAATCCCACACTGCACTACAAAAGTCAGTGTGAAACCATTGTATATTCTATGGCTAGAGTATACCCATAATGCACTGTGAGAGCTGTGCCAACTAAATTCCTACATCTTGGCAGAAGGTGGAGCCTGCAGCTGAATCATCCAGCCCTCCATTTTCCAAACTGCTGGTCCAATGTGGGCACAGCGTAAAAACATACAGGTATACATTTATTTTTAATTGATTATTATATAGTTGGATTTTTATACAAGCTAGTTTCAATGAGTTCAAAATAAATATTTGCATTACTACTGGAGCTACTTCTGATTATTAAACAACAAACTCAGACTGCAAAAGTGTCAAGCCCTCCCAGTGGGCAATTGATGTCGAATAGACATCAAATTGACGTCAAACATAGTCATCAAAGAACTGGTCAAAAATGCAAATCAAATCGATGTCAAAACTTGACATTAAATTGCCGTCAAGTTTTGACATTCATTTGATTTGCATTTTTTTAAAACATTTTTAACACATTGATGTCCTATTCTAGACCACAAGAATAATGACAAAACAGTATTAAATGCAAGACGTGTTTTATTAAATCCACTGGTTTATATCAGAATTTTGTAAATTTTTCTTAAATGAACATGTAGTTGTAATACCGTATACACTTGGTATTACAATTTCATTTAGCTGACACTTTTATCCAAAGCGACTTACAATTGCTATATATATGTCAGAGGTCACACGCCTCTGGAGCATCTAGGGGTTAAGTGTCTTGCTCAGGGACACATTGGTGTGTCACAGTGGATTCGAACCCGGGTCTCTCACACCAAAGGCATGTGTCTTATCCACTGCACCAACACTTACTTAATGTGTGGTTACAGCAAAAATGCTGCATAATTTTTTTATTTGTAATTAAGCAAATCAGTATATTTTTGGTAAAATATATTCACCTCTTTCATTGTCAGTAATTTATGCCTACATTTTATAAATAGTTTTTTGTTGTTGTTGTTTATATGTTTTTAACCACAGAAGTTCCAGAAGTTACAAGTCATGCAAAAATCAAACAACATATGACATGCCGAATGGATGCATTTTGAAGAAAAAAAAAAATTATTTGATGACTATGTTTGATGTCAATTTGATGTCTATTTGATATCAATTGCCCGCTGGGTTGATATCAATGTGATGTCAATATGACATCAACTGAACGCCTATAACACGATGTTGATTTGATGTCAACTCAATGTCAAACATGTTGGCCCATATACTTACATAATCAATTTCAGTATGGGATGAACCTAATATTTTCACCAATTAACCACTGGAAGGACTTGATGTATAATCTGACTTTGAAATTATGTTTTGCAGCATCTTGATCAAATCTTGTCTAATATTTGACGTCAAATTGACATCAAGGTGCCCACTGGGCTGCCTACTCAGTGTCCGAATTTGCTTACTCATTTTTATTAACTCTTCAGCTGTACTATTTTAGTGTACTAATGTAGGGAATAGTGAATGAGGTTATATGAGGAAATTTCGAACACAGCATCTGTCTTTGTGAGTCATTGAATCTTTCATTTAACCAATTAGTTGAAAAATGTTCATTCTTTAAGGAGCTAAACAAGCGAGTCAATTGCTGAATTTGAAACTGTGTGCTAACATACTCCTCATACTAATTCTGTTATAAAGTAAGTAGTAGTAAGAGTAGCATGCAGTTTCCAATTTAGCAAAAAAGTCATTCACTCAACTGATTAGTTAAAAACACTGATTCACACTGACTATACACTCAATGTACCTTCAGAAAACACTTCACAGTATTGATGGAAGAAACACATTTTGAATCATACTTTGAACCATAAAAAAAAGTATGTTATATATAGTATACATGAATGTAATATAGACGTACATTTGTCACTGTCCCGTGACCTGCCAGTGTCAGTTGAGCCATTTCACTGCCAATTCACAAATCCTCTTCCATGGACTCATGGGATAGTAGAGTGTCCATCAGATGCGCACTTCAGAATCTAGTCAGAAAGAGTAGTCTATCCAGGACTTTTTGCCTATTGTTTATGAATACTGTGAATTCATTCATACTACTGTGCTCACATACTGTTTTTCAGCTGCTATATATTAGGGAATTATGGATGCTGCAGCCTATGACTTAACAAAGCACTGTTTGCTGAAATCATGTGAATTGGCTAGTTTGATACATGCTATGAGCATAAACTAAAGATTTGTATATGTTTTTAATGTTTTAAAAGCAGCCATCAGTATATGCAAAGGCTTTCTTCTTTTACTGTGGTTTGAACTTTTTTAATTGGTGAAACAAAAATAAAAAATTTTGGTAATATTGCCTCTAAAATGATACTGAGTATAATGCCTTTACTGAATTGCTATTTTGATTGGGTGGGTTCTGTTCTGGATAAGGCTGACTAAAATCACTTAACATACCTTCAGCAAACAGTAAGCAGCGCCTTCTACACTCCATACCTATCTGTTACTTTTTTTTCTTCAGGTTTCTTTAGAATTTCAGAGCTTTGCACAGGTTTATATGTTTTGCATTGCCAGAGTTCACTTTATTTGCTCCTCATGTGCAAAGCCAGCTCTAGTCTGGTGTTGTTGAGTCACTCTCAATGGTTTTGATCAACAGAACACCATGTACTTCCTTTGTTCCCTAATACAAACCATGCAAACAACTGTGCATTGTTATGTGAGGGATGAGGTTTACATGCATTCCTTGTTAAATCTGGTCTTTTAAAAATGACTCCCATCTAAATTTAGAACTTTCTTAGATCTGCTCAGAATAAAATCCACCACTTTCAATTTTTCAACAAACAACACATCCAACCTCAGGCAAATTGCACATAATTGAACAACCAAATTGGACTATTAGCGTTGCATGATTCGGATTGGTTGTGATTGGCAGAGCTATATAAGAAACACGACAAGTGGTTGCAATCATTTCCAAAGTGATAAAGTTGCAGATCTCCAGAATGCAGGTATTTCTCCTCCATAATATTCTAAATATATTTGATGCTGCTTTGTTCAGCCCTACCAGGCCTGACAGGAGGCATTTATGTCAGAGTTGTATTTGATGCCAAACTTGAAATTATTTCCATCGTCTCTGCTGCCAGGGGCTGCTTCAGGCCTCCTTTTATTCTCCTGGTTTGTAGTGGGCATTGCAACAATTACGCGACTGTAATGCTAATGGTTGGTTTATAATGGACGTTGTGCTGTTCCCTCCAGATTTGGGATCCCAATAGACTGAGATTACCTAGGCAAACCTCAGCACAGATGGGCAGTAGAGAAGTCCAATCGGTAACAGATGTGAGCCCCCTGAAATACTGGCTTGGATACCAGATATATAGGCCCTCAAGGCCATCACAATATTAACTACAAAAGTGATGCATGTTATCATTGATCTAATAACACTTAATTATTAGAACTGCATAAAGAATCTTGTAAAAACAGTATTTTGAAAGCAAATGAATGGCAAGAGTGCATTTTAATATTCAGTGCATATCAGGTGTGCCTATGTGACAAACTGGGTTGTGTATTTGTGAGGCCCAGTCGTGTCTAATAAACATATGGTAAAGCATAATAAACCAGGGAGTATACCTATAACGTATTTCATAAAGCCCCTGAGGTGAGTCCCTACACTCAGTTACCTCTGTAAACACCCCACAGCACACCTTCTCTCTCGTTCTCTCTATATGTGGCTGAGAGACTCACTCAGTTGTAATAAGCCCATATCTGGGCAAGAGTTTATATACTGACCCAAAGGAAAACAAAAGGACATTTTGAGCTTAACTAAATAAATAACCCTGTCCTCCACTTAGACTAATGGATTTGGCCAGTATTTACTTTTTCTGATACTTACACTTGGGGTGGCATGTTAATGCCGTTAAAAATGTGAGACAAGCACAGTGATGTTGTTGTGGAAGTTATCCTGCTTTTTCAGACAAATTCACAGTCAAAAATGGCTGTTGTCTATTTTCAATGAAGTAGTGATGTACAGTATGAAGCAGTGGAGCACAACTCAGAATGAAATCACTTTCAAACTTAGCATCCTAAAATTTTACATAGATACAATGTAAATTTTGTGCAAGTTTGCTCTCCAAGTCCAAGTCACTTGGATGATTATTGATATTTTATTATTGCTGTTAATAATGTTCATCGTCTGGTTGACTACGTCTTGTATTAATTTTTGTGAAAAATCCTGGCATATGCACATAAACGCTCTCAGTTACTAACGTAACCTCAGTTCTCTCTAGATGAGGGAACGAGTGTTGCTTAAGCTAGCTTACGCTACGGGAAAATCCCTTTTTCTTGAGAATACTGATGCCAAAAAATTATCCTTAATTTAGCATTAATTTAAAGCCCATTGTGTCCCATGCAGACCTAGCGAGACAGCTCCCGTGCCTATTGGTCGCTCTGCAGCAACTGCTGTAACCTATCGAAGGACTGCCGTGACGTAGGCACCAATGAGGGCGCGGGCGCCCGTGCACATCACATCCCGCCAAAATGGGCATGGCTTATGTCAATATAAACTGAGTCTAGATAGGTTACTCTTTGGTTTTTCATTGATGAAGTGAAAAACAGAACGTAGCACAAGCACGGCAGGGTTACGCAACACTATTCGCATCAGGGTAACTCAGAACTGTGTGGCAGCTCCTTGATCTGAGACCGCCCTGGTGGTTTATGTAAGAAATCACTGCCATGTTGTCCGTATGAATTAAGACATTGTGGCCCTTTAAGCAGGGGAGGAAATATCCCAAAGCATTCTTGACCGCTTTCATGTCCAGACAGTTTATGTGTAAGCACCCCTCCTGGGCTGCCCACAGGACGAATACCGGCCTGCCCTCGTAGAGGGCGCCCGAACCTTAGTTGGAGGTGCTGCCACACAGTTCTGAGTCACCCTGAGGCGAATAGCGGCAGATGTCCAAGCTCAACACGGAACCCGTGTTTTCAGCCAGTGCTGCAGAGGGCACATGTAAAGCAACCCTAGTTGGAGCACTGCCGAGGCCGAAGCCATAAGGCCCAGCATCCTCTGAAAATTCTTGAGAGGAAAAATACTGCCGGCCCTGAAATCCACTGCTGAGCATTGAATTCACAGCGCACGCTCTGACGTGAGTCGAGCTGTCATTGATACAGAGTCCAACTCTGTCCCCAGAGCATTTTGAACGATCTCTGCATGAGGGCATTGTTCAAACGTCTGAGATCTGGGATGGGTCTGAGACCACCATCCTTCCTTGAGACGAGGAAATATCTGCCATAGAAACCTGCATCACTCTGAATCGGCAGAACAGTTTCTATAGCACCCCTTCACAGCAGTTTCGCAATCTCGGCATGAAGTAGATGAGCTATGTCCTGTTTAACCGTGGTTTCGACCCTGGCTCGAAATCGTGGGGGTCTGTGAGCGAACTGCAGTGAATAGCCTTGTTTTATAGTGTTTATTAGCCAATCTGACACACCCGGAATCATTTCCCATGCTTTTATGCTTTAAGCTAGAGGAATAATGTTATCTGGGTTTTGGCCGATGTGTGCGTGTTTCGCACAGCATACAGTGTTTGCTTGTGGGTGCGCACTCAAGGAGGCACGCGCACGCTCTGCATACAGACCACATCTCGTGTCTACAGGTGGGTTTTTTGCACACAGAACGCATCTCACATTTATTGATGGTGGCTCTAAGTGAGTGGGTGTCACAGAGCAACCCGTGTTTGTAAGTAGGGGTAAGCACTGTACAGCGGGCACATTTCCTACATCTAAAACACACACAGCGTGAGCCAGTTTCATTGATATTGGCCATGAATGAGTGTGTGACACAGAACGGGCCGTGCTTATGTGTAGGGGTGAGCACTGGGGCGTGGGCACATTTCCTACATTAGCCATCACGCCTGCTGGGTGCGGGTTCCTCAGGCAGAGACCAATCAAGGCAGAGGCCTTCAACAGAAAAGGTGGTGGACTTCCGCGTCGAAGCTTGACCGCACATCACTCGACTCTTGTGTGGAAGGGGCGGGGTCCGGGAAAGAGCCCGACCAACCTTCGCCATCAGAAGCTAGAAGAGAGCAGCTGCCCTCTTCTGCGTTGTCCCCATCGGACTTGAGATGCACTGTGGGGGGCTAGCCCACCATGATCGAAGGTGGTGACACAGAGAGCGATGCACATGGGGAGTTAGCCGGTACTCGAGCGCTCTCAGGAATGTCTTCTGCTGTTTCTCTGTGAACAGGCACTTTTTACGGCATGGCACAGAAGAGAGAAGCGGAGGGGTGGGGTCCACGTCAAAAGAGGCTAGACGAGCACGAAGGGTTGACATAGGCATGGCATCGCATTCTGGAAAGCGCGTGGTCCGCATGATTTCTTCCCAGGCAGGAAACGCACAGGATGTGGCAGTCCCCATCGCTGAAAGAGACTCTGCACGAGCCGCACTTAGAAAAACGAGGCATTTGCAAGAACGCCTCTGCTTTTTCAGAAGGAGTGTGTCGTGGGGCGAATACAGACACACACACATACACAAGCAAACGCGTGAAAGGATATAGGGGCCAGTTAGTGCAGCAGGAACGGTGGCTGAAGCGTTGAGGATAAGGCCGGCTTTTGTCTGCGAGGCAAATGGCTCGTCCCGTTGAAGAGGCTTTTCGATGGCGCAGGCTTCTCCGGAGAACAGTGATGTGATGTGAGCACTACGCTGAAGAGATGAAAAATCGAAGAGTAACCTATCTGGACTCAGCTTATATAGACATAAGCCACACCCATTTTGGTGGGACATAACGTGCACGGGCAACAGCACCCTTATTGATGCCTACGTCACGAGCAGTCCTTCGATAGGTTACAGCAATTGCTGCAGAGCGACCAATATGCACGCGAGGGTGTCTCGCATAGGTCTGCTTGGGCAGCAATGCACTTTAAATTAATGCAAAATTAAGGATAATTTTTTGGCATCAGTATTATCGAGGAAAAGGGATTTTCCCGTAGCGTAAGCTTATGCAACACGAGAGGACTCTTGTAAGAGAACTGACAGTCACCACTTATAAGCTACTACTAAATATTGTAAAAACATAATTTTCTGTAAAATTGCTTTTTTATATTGATTTGTATTTGTATTGACAGTACAAATTACGTTACTTATTGGGATAAATTTATCATTGCATCACCTGCTCAGCAATGATCCTCTGCAGAATGCCGAATTCAAATAGCTGATAAAACCATCACAATAATACACAAATAACCCACACAACAAATTTACATCTTGTGAAGTCAAGAGATGCATATTATAATAAACAAATCCATCAAGACATTTTTAAGTTCAAACCATTGCTTCCACCTAGACTAGTAGTCCTCAATCAATAATCTTGCTTTCTGCATTGAAAAAGTTATCTTGTCTGAATCAGGAGAGACATATGCACAGATCAAGCACCATTTACAAGCGAAAACAGTCCAAAACAGTTCTAATAAATACAAAATGTTATTGTTTTTATTACAAATACAAATTTATTCAGACACCATCAACATTTCATTCATTATCGAATTTTATTCACTATAGTGTAGTGCGCAGACTTTATAATCATTAGGAAATTGCTGTTACCTGTTTCTTGCACCGGCAATGATTGTGTGAAAGTGGAGAGTTCAGGACCCGGAAGGGAGAGAAGAGTGAGTTAGTTGGGCTGGTGTGGCTGTAAACAGTTGTTCTGCATTGTAATTAAACATGAAACATGGAACGTATCTTGTCTGTCATTCTTCAGACATTACTCCGGTGTCAGAAGTGGGAAGCGTGAATTGGAACGCATCCTGCACAATCTGAGTGGTCTCATGGAGGAGATGTGAGACAAAGTGCAGATCAGAAGTGGGCAAAAGCACACATGCAGGTTTTGAGCTGATGAGGAAGTGCCATCCTTCCATAACTGAAAAGGAGGTGAATAGGGTTGAGTCTGGCCCAGTGAAGGTACGTTAAGCTGCCCAGGTATGATAGAACTGTGCCACCTGAGCCTTATTTTGGGCAAGTTAAGCTGGCAGCCTGGCGGCCTGGGTGGAGTAAAGAAGATTCAGTGGCTTAATTGGCACTAACACTGGAACAGCCAGCATTACAGGTGCTGCTTGATTTCTCTTACAGGGGCACGTGGACAGCGGTTCGTGGCACAGCAGACAGCAGAACAAAAATGTGAGCAAATGGCCGGTAGACAGAGAAAAAGAGGGGAGAGTCTGGGTGCTTTTTGAACTGGTGAAGATGCTCTGTTCGATGGGACCCATGTTACCATTGCATGGAGTGGGGGCATGTGGCCTGTGATTGTCCCACCACTGCACCCTTGCTCCGTAAGTCTGCAGTTCTGGGAAACTAGGAGTGAGCAGGTAGGTGGAGGGACGGTAGGCTCCAACTACAATCTAAATCCCTTTATGGGAAATGTTCACAAGTAGGTCAAACACAGGGTTTGTAGGTGTACTCTGTTCTAAATGGGCATTCCAGCAGAGCCCTCATCAATACTGGGTGCACTATTTCCATTGTCCATCCAGGAACCCTGCCTGGAACAGAAAGGTCTATGCCAACCGGGTGGTCAGCCACTATAATGCAGATGAGAATGGTAACTGGGGAGCAGGTGGCCCTTAAAAGAGGAAGGCGCCTACAGGTGACAGTTGGGACAAGTATTTTGAACCCTTGGGCTGAGAAAGGGGGCAAGCAGCTGGGCAGAACTGTCCGGCACCCACATTAAAAGCTAATCCCGGGATGACAGCACCATGCTGGCCCAGTTCACTGAAACATCAAAAGAGAATCTACAGAGTCTACGTTCAGGAGGTGTGGAAATGGAGCAGTAAAGGACTTACCCACAGCCAGCATCAACAAATGCGGGACATGTTTAACTGAAACCAGGATATCTTGACTGTGGATGAACGGGGTTAGTATAGCCTGACAAGATGTGCCCTAATGGCTAGAGAGTCAGACTCTTAACCCAATAGGTTGCAGGTTCGAGGCTCATACCGGCAGGGATTGTCAGTGGTTGGGGGTGAATGTACAGTGCTCTCTTCCACCTTCAATACCAAATGCAGGGCACTAATTCTGAGTATGGGTCATCATACTTGATGTATGAAAGTGATCACGTCACCAGCACAACTTCTCCCATACACTTTCAACCACACCAGTTAGCATTGGCCAAACAGACCGCACCAGAGCAAAAGATCCAGCAGATGGAAAGAGCTGGAGAAATTGTGCCATCTAACAGCCCATGGGCAGCCCCATCTGTGCTAGTTAAAAAGAAGGACTCCTCCTGGCGATTTTGCATGGACTACCGTAGCTTAAATGGACTGTATGAATTATATTTGGGTATAATATGTCTCAGTTTACTTTTCCATTTTTATCACTTTTTTTGATATCCTCACTTCTGCACCCACTAGTAAAAAAAAATAGCAAAAATTATATCTTGTGCTTGAATATTTTTTTGTTTGACTGTATGTCTGTGGATTTTGATGTGAGAGGAAAAACAATGCATGGACTCATTCACTGGAGAAACATTATTACATGGATTAGGGATTGTATGGATTAGGGACTGTTATTTTGGCCAGAAGTGATGGTATAAAGTTAATATACCTTAATGATCTTACAAACATGCAGCTTTTTGCTTCACAAAATATTAACAGATGTACTGGATTTATGTAGATTACTTGTGGATTATTGCAATGTTTTAATCAGATGTTTGAACTCTGTTTGTGTTTGTGCTGATGCCACATTCATTTCCACAGGTCTTGAAGCTATTTGTCTCAAGCTTTTGAGTTTTCCCCAACTTTTTATAATTTTTTTGTACTGTGTACTTTGAGGGTGTGTTTACATGTTCAACATCATCCAGAACTAAACCAACTGTTGTTGACAGTATCTGAGTTCAGACCCTGCCATAGGCCTGAGGAAGTTTTCCTCAACCCCAGATGTTTAGTTGGTGGTCAGACACATCAATTGGAGTTACAACAACTGCTAAGCAGTTTCCACAGGACAGCACGCCCTGTGTAAAGCAAATGGGAGGTGGCTCCCGACAAATTGGTGGAAAAGTTATATTATGTGGTCACAATAGAGACTGTGACTGTTCTGAGACAACAGAGACTGTGTCTGTTCCCCGAACTAGAAAATACAAAAAACGTCCAAACCAAGTTAAGATTAACAATTGAATTGAGGTTCAACAAATAAAACACAGATGCAATACGGATAAACAAATAATAAAGCTTGGCTTATTGAATATCAAGTCCCTTTCTACGAAAACACTTTTGGTAAATAATATGATCACTGATCATATTCTAGATGTGCTCTGTTTGACAGAAACCTGGCTAAAACCTGATGATTACATTATTTTAAATGAGTCCACCCCCAAGATTACTGTTATAAACATGAGCCGCGTCTAAAAGGCAAAGGGGGAGGTGTTGCTTCAATTTATAACAATGTTTTCAGGATTTCTCAGAGAGCAGGCTTCAAGTATAACTTGTTTGAAGTAATAGTGCTTCATAAAACATTATCCAGATAAACAAATGTTAATGATAAATCCCCTGTTATGTTTGTACTGGCTACTGTATACAGTCCACCAGGGCACCATACAGACTTTATTAAAGAGTTTGGTGATTTTACATCCGAGTTAGTTCAGGCTGCAGATAAAGTTTTAATAGTTGGTGATTTTAATATCCATGTTGATAATGAAAAAGATGCATTGGGATCAGCATTTATAGACATTCTGAACTCTATTGGGGTTAGACAACACGTTTCAGGACCTACTCATTGTCGAAATCATACTCTAGATTTAATACTGTCACATGGAATTGATGTTGATAGTGTTGAAATTATGCAGCCAAGTGATGATATCTGAGATCATTATTTAGTTTTGTGCAAACTTCATATAGCCAAAATTGTAAATTCTAATTCTTGTTACAAGTATGGATGAACCATCACTTCTATCACAAAAGATAGCTTTTTAAGTTATCTGCTTGATGTATCCGAATTCCTTAGCATATCCAAAACCTCAGAACAACTTGATGATGTAACAGAAACTATGGACTCTCTTTTCTAGCATTTTAAATACAGTTGCTCCTTTACACTTAAGGAAAGTTAAGGAAACCAGTATGACCCTAAAGAGAGCAGCCCGAAAAATGGAGCGCAGCTGGAGGAAAACAAAACTAGTGGTATTTCGTATTACTTGGCTGGAAAGTAACCTATCCTACAGAAAAGCATTAAAAACTGCTAGATATAATTACTTTTCTTCTCTTTTAGAAGAAAACAAACATAACCCCAGGTATTTATTCAATACGGTGGTTAAATTAACGAAAAATAAAGCCTCAACAGCCTGACTTTATGAACTTCTTTACTTCTAAAATTGATACTATTCGAGATAAAATTGCAACCATTCAGCCGTCAGCTACAGTATCATATCGGACAGTGCACTATAGACCCCCTGAGGAACAGTTCCACTTATTCTCTACTATAGAAGGGGAAGAATTGTATAAACTTGATAAATCATCTAAACCAACAACATGTATGTTAGACCCTATACCATCTAAGCTCCTAAAAGAGATGCTTCCAGAAGTCATAGATCCTTTTCTGACTATTATTTATTCCTCATTGTCATTAGGATATGTCCCCAAAACCTTCAAACTGACTGTTATTAAGCCTCTCATCCAAAAACTGCAACTTGACTCCAAAGAACTAGTTAATTAAAGACCGATCTCGAATCTCCCTTTTCTGTCCAAGATACTATAAAAGGTGGTATCCTCACAATTATATTCCTTCTTAGAGAAAAATTGTA
This sequence comes from Carassius auratus, assembly GCF_003368295.1. Lineage (NCBI taxonomy): Eukaryota > Metazoa > Chordata > Actinopteri > Cypriniformes > Cyprinidae > Carassius > Carassius auratus. Next base: position 2,390 of record NW_020524148.1, on the reverse strand, counting down.
TATGTGAGGATTTCGAGTCAGGACTTAGACAGTATCATAGTACTGAGACTGCTCTCCTTAGAGTTACAAATGACCTTCTCTTATCATCTGATCGTGGTTGTATCTCTCTATTAGTTTTATTGGATCTTAGTGCTGCATTTGACACAGTTGACTACAACATTCTTTTGCATAGCCTTGAACACTTTGTTGGCATTAATGGAAGTGCATTAGCATGGTTTAAATCGTACTTATATGACCGCCATCAGTTCGTAACAGTGAATGAAAATGTATCATATCGATCACAAGTGCAGTATGGAGTACCTCAAGGCTCAGTACTAGGGCCGCTACTCTTCACGCTTTATATGTTACCCTTGGGAGATATCATCAGGAAACATGGTGTTAGCTTTCACTGTTATGCTGATGATACTCAGCTCTATATTTCTTCGTGGCCCAGTGAAACACACCAATTTGAAAAACTAATGGAATGCATAGTCGATATAAAAAACTGGATGACGAGTAATTTCTTTGCTGCTAAATTCTGAAAAAACAGAGGTGTTAATTATAGGACCTAAAAACTCTGCATGTAATAACCTTGAACACTGTCTAAGACTTCATGGTTGCTCTTTCAATTCTTTGTCATCTTAATAGCAACATATTGGGTCATTTTGAAGATCTGAGTTACGACGAGTCAGTGTATTGATCTAGAAATTTCATCACCTCTCTCAAGCACCTGTCAACCTGTCTTCAGTCGCACTGGTATACATACAATACATATATGGCTCTAATACACACTTTAGATTGGACAGGCTGAATACTTTGCATTCTGTTGAGATCGCTACTGTCTGAAATGCAATATGGAGGGATTCTGGCTGAACTGAGTGCTTTTGGTTGGGAAAAGGGTTTTTGTGACTTAAGGTCAGAGGGAATGAGATATTGATTAGGTCACTGGGGTTTTGACAGTCCCTGCAGCTGACCATAACTTTAGTTTGATTATGTATGAGTAAGTACATTTGGGGCTAGATCAAGATTCCAGGCTTTTGTACAGGAAATGGAAATGTATTGCTCCTAATGGTAATTGAAAACATGAGGGAATTCTCTGATTGTAAACACTCCCTGAAGAATGTTCGGCTTCCACTAACTGGTGTGCTCAATTCATTCTCGAATGACAGTGCTAAGGCCAAGCACATAAAACTTATGAAAACCTTGTGTTTAAATGCGTTTATACAACAGTTAGTTCTGGTCCTCAAATTTGACTGGCTGAGTGGTGTTCCAATAGCGCTGACATTGAGCGCTGGAGTGATGACTTATTTTTGTAGGCCAGCCCGGAAGCTACCATCACCCTTGACAAAAACACAATAGGATTTTCCCATTGGCTTTTAGGTTATAAAGAAGCTCTGTGACCAACAAAAGTTTACATTTGGTACAAGTCAAAAGCTTAACATACTTGAAGATCATATGGCTTCAGCATCACCATGACAAAGCTTCAGACAATTACTGAATTTTTTAATTAAGTTTGACTAAGAATAGTTTGCAATAACATGATAATAAACACACAATGGACGAGTAGATGAGTTTAGCATGATAATGTTTTAATGTCCCCAACAACCCATTTTAGCCACTTGTTAGGCAACCACTGTCCAAAACAAGTAAAAACTTTCAAAATGTCACAAGAGGATTTTAGTGATGTATTTTATGTTGTAGAAAAAATATGCTTGTTTTCAGGTATTTAACCAAACACCTGTCAATAAAACAATTGACGTCAGGACAGTGGAACATAATGCTCATTTATTTCCAGGTCTACAAACATCACTGTCAGCACTATGGTGTGACTGCCTGAAGTGGAGCTGCAGTTTTGCACTGGCTTCCTTTGAAATTATTTTTGTTGGTGGAATATTGCAATATTGTGTGTTACTTAATATTAAGTTTTTCTTTATTGAACCATTATGTGTCAGACTTGTGTTCCTGTTTTGTTTCTTTTGTTTGCTTTGTTGCTTTTCCTCTTGTGTCATTATGTCCATGTATTATTCTCTTCCTGTTACTGTCCTGATTGTGTGTTCATGGATTCCAGGTGTGTCTTATTATTAGTTATTCTCCTCACCTGTCTTCCCCTGGTTATCTGCTCTATTTGAGTTCCAGCCCGTTCGATTTTCCCTTGTCCAGAATTGTACATCAACTCCTCGTCCTACGTGTGAGTTCTTGTCTGCTTGTTCTTTATGTGGATAAATAAAGACTGTTTCAAGTTAATCCTCTTTGTCACCACACTCCTTCGTCTCCGATTGGTTAAATCATACTTCAATAGGTAATCATAGTGTGGGTCTTAATATATTAAGATAAGAAGCTCTCCTGCTTTTGTTTCTTCTGTAAAACCTGTCAATTAGAGATTTGGATGTGCATGAGTGTAACGCATATGA
>NW_020524147.1:0-68889 GCF_003368295.1 Carassius auratus | reverse complement strand
TATCGTACTAGTAAAACCGAATGATAAAGCAAGTTGTTTAGCAACAGAAAACAAATCATAAACTTGTTAAATATACATGCGTTCTTTGAGGTAAATGGCAATGTCTGGCAGTAAATGCTTCAAATGTAGTCTTGAATAATTTTAATCATAGAATGACCTTTTTTAATGAATTGATCTTCTGAGCGAATCAAAGACTCGATTGTGTATTTTTATTATTATTATTATTTTACCTACAGAGAGAGAATAAGTGAATAAATCAAACTTGCAATTTTATTTTAATTATGACAATGATTTTTTGGTGTAGATAGTCACTGAATCAAAATCCTCACTATAAACTGTTAAGGGCATAGTATATGTTATATGTCTGGGAATGTTTGGCAACTGTTAATGTTAATCAACTCTATAGAAGTTGACTTTCAACTCTCAATGCCTCAGATTTCATTCTTATTTCATGTAATATCTGAAAATAATAAATATATAAATACAATTAAATTAAACAGAGGACACAAATTCACACATTTGAACATTTTATTTTAAATACATATGCATTATTTTACAAAGTGACAGGTTGTGTGAGCATAATTTAATGTAGAATAAATATCCCAACTGCACTGTAATACCTTAAAAGAGCATGAATTAATAAATAAGTTCTGAATTACTTTCTGGTGTAACCATAGACTACTGTTTCCAATCTACTCTTTGGTAGAAAATATTAATAAATAAAGTCCGTCATATAAATAAAAAGTCTAATGTGGACATCTGATATTGCTCTGTAACCAGCACTTGCACAATACCATGCTTCCTATATAATACAGTCCAAACGAAATAATTCTACTCTTCAAGTTAACCCAGTCTTTGTCTCCTAGGTTATGGATGTTTGCAAGATTACTGTTAGATCATCTGGCCATTGAAGTTCCACAGGCTGGCTCCATTTCCCCAAGGACATCCTCCAGATACTGAGAGGACAGATCTTGGAAGTGGGGCCACAGGCTGCTCCTCAGCGAGCCTGTCCAATGGGCTTCCACAGTCAGTGTAAGACACGGAGGGAGAGCAGTTTTCCAGTCCCATGTCCCAAAATTGCAGAATCAGAAGAGGCAGGAGAGGTGGCAAGTGACTCCAGGTCACTAACACATCCAACTCTGGCACTCCCATGAGGGTAAGGAGGTGGTGGGTAGAGGAAGAAATGGCTCTCATCCTTGTAGGAATTCCAAAACTCTGTGCTGGTAGATTCCATTGTGCACTCAGGAGAGGACTGTGTGCTTCCTCCAGAGCTCCAGCTGTCTGCAGCTTGCAGATCAGAGGGAAGAGAGGGAGACAAGAGGTTCCCATCAGCCTGTTTTGTCGTGGCTTAATAGCAGGTGTGCTGTAGGTGGTTGGAGGAAAGGTAAAGTGCTGTGGAGATGTTTGAGCCATCTGAATGTTGAAGGATGCCTTTGAATGCCTCTATGGTGGCCACTGGCCCCAACACTAGCCATGTGAGGAGTAGAAAAGGGCTGGGCAGAGGAGAGGTATATCCAGCTGTGGTGAGGTCCAAGTGGCTCTGTTCTTTTAGGGTTCTGGCCCTCTTGTTCTGGAACCACACCTGAAAAAACAAAACAAAGTTATGTTAGCAGTGTTAATGGTTAACATTTTTATACTTTTTAACATGTATATGAAAACAGATTGTTTTCTATATTGATGTTGGCATACCTGAATACGTGACTCTGGAAGGCCTGTGGCTTGAGATAGACTTTCCCGACACTAATACCAGGGTAAGGAATCCACGCTGAAAGCCATTTTAGAGTTCTAAATGCTCTTGTTAAAACTGGTTCGCTCCTGCGGCCTTGCAATCTTACTGGCCTGTGAGCTTCCATCTTGAGCTGTTAGAGAAAAAATACATGACATGTTGGCAAAATGCATCAAGAGGATATAAGAAATATTAATATTTCAGAAAAAAATCTTAAAATATCTTTCAAATATGTAAAATAATATTTCACAAAAGTTACATAAAATAAATACTTAATAATAATAAAATAAATAAAAGGAATTCTTACCAATGCAGTCAGTCCACATGTCTTTGAAGGATTTCTGATTGTAGAATGAAAGGATGAGTAGGTCAAGCTGAACGCTTTGTTACTGCTCCTTGTGCTACAACTGAAGGTTGCCAATATTTATACCTGCCCACTTGATGGTCCAGAAAGGGGCTGTCCTAACACTTGTACACTTAAAAGGTTAAGTGGGCTCTGTGATCTCTAATTGGGCAAGTCACACCTCCATTCCTACCACACCTTAATTTACACTTCATTCATCCATCCATCATCTTTTGTTGTTAATCACAAACACTTGATCAATTTGCAAACATGTCAAGACAATTTGTAAGACTGTTTATAGAATACTGCTTATGTTTTAACTAGCCTATTACGGCTTACTAATTTTGAAAAGAAATACTTTTGCAGGTACATGACCATATCTTTATTAGGATTTTACATAGCCTACATTTATGCATGTATGTATGTATGTATGTATGTATTTAAAGTAATTGAAAGTCTATAAATACATTTTACATTCAGCTTGCAAAGTTTATGGTGAATTTATTTAAAAATAATCAGAAATGTAAATATATTTAAACAATAATAAAATATGTACATAATAGCATTTTTATTCTCTCAACAAATATTATTATTTGTATTTATTACTATCAATAACAATATACATTATAATTATGTATTTTTACCGGATATACATTTAAAGAAAAATGAATATACAAATAGTATGTATCTTTTATTTTATGTGTATATACTAATTTCAAGTATAGAAGTTTTGTATAACCACAATGTCGTTTTAATAAAAAAGATTTTTAAAACTGTATTTCAAAAGAGTAATTGTTACAATACTTAATATTGGTATAGATATGTATGATCATGCCACACTGTTTCTCATCACAGTTTGTATTAAATGATGTGAACCTAAAAGTATCTAGTTTAGGAATAAAACATTATTTTGTGTTGGAACAGTCTCTTAACAATAAAAAGGTACATATACTCTATATTCTTAATATCATACAAGAAATAGAAAGATTTAAAAATTTCAGCATTTTGTGATAATCAAATTTAAAGATTACCTTGATCGTAGGTGTGAATGATGTTTGATGAATGTGTTCACACCTCTTTGATTGATATGCCCTAATCTGTTTATACAATTGCTTCTATGAAGCCAACTCCAACACATCCATGGTTGTAAATACTCCTTTATCAATATGAATAGGCTCCAGTCACAGATGCCTATAGGTCTATATAATATTTTACCCTGACAATAATAATAATAATAATGTCATTATATCTCCCGTACCATATTTCCAAGTTATTAGAAAAAGAAAACACTTTTTAAAAAGCAGCACTGGAATGCTCTTATTTAAACAATGAATACAACAATAAATCTTAGCTCTTCTATTAAATATTTTAAATTATGGCTAATGTACAGAAAAATCTGCTGCTCTAAGGTCAGCTTCAGTATTGTTGGTACAGTTTGGGCTAAACTAATATCTGCATTTCTTATTACAATAATTAAGTATATTTAGTATATTTATTTAATTGTTTTGTAATTTTACATGTTCCTGGTTAAAACATCTGTTATGCTGCAAGATCACCTTATTGTCCCAAGGCCTGGTGAATTTCTGATCTTGGTCATCCTTCCTCATTCGGGATCTTAGCATAATAATGGCCTACAATGGCAAACAATAGTAATATCTCAAATGTGAAATTTGAAGTCAGTGGGCTCTATGATCTCCAATGGGCAAGTCACACATGCCACACCTTAATTTACACTTCATTCATTCATCCTCTTTTGTTGTTCATAACAATCACTTGATCAATTTGCAAACACGCCAAGACAGTTCTCAAGACTGTTGACAGTAATATGTTTGGAGGTATTTTCCCATATTTTGCAGTATATTACATACATTTTAATTGTCTTATTTGTAAATAAATCTCTCTGATTATACAAAGTTCATGATAACCTTAGTTGAATTTATAATATGAAAATACAACAATGCAGTAACATTACAGTTATAGAAAGGAGACATTTCAGTCTGAGATATCTCAAAATAGCATTTTAAATATTTAAGGCAGTTTTGCCATTTTTGGTGACCACCTGGTCTGGTGAATTTCTGACCTTGGTCATCATTTATTCTAGATCTGAAGTTACCAAATATGAATTTTGGAGTTGTATGTTGAAATGCAAGGACAATGTTTGTCTGATTTGTGAACTCATATCATTGTGATTATTTATACTTACATAAAAATATATACATATAGCTGAACAAAATATAAAAGTATTATGAATAGATATATTTGCATTAACATTCATTGTAGTAGCCTATTCATTTATTTATTTTGGAAATAATTAGCATTTGTTTTGATTTGTTTCATAAATCAAAACAAAAAGTATCAAGTCCAAGCTGCAATAAGGAAAATGTTTGTTAGAATTTCATTGCAAAATTATGTTTCTGTGTATAAAGTGGTATGTTTGTGTGTGGTAAACATACTGCTTTAACATTTATTGTAAAAATATGTTTCTTTACTAACTTATTTGTTCTGGAAATTAGTTTTGTGCATGTGTTACATAAATCTGCTAGAAGAGTAACATTGTCATCATCATGACCACCATCACAATAGTGCAAAAATCAATGCATCTATTTGCAGCAGGTCAGTGCGCTTGTATTTACAACCCAATAAACACTAGTTTAACTATCCATCGAGAGTAATGATATTGTAGGTCAAGATGGCGCGCCATGATCTAGAGTGAGTCATGGCGTCCCTAGAGTCCACAAAACAACAGTATGCATGGCCACTTTTAAAAATGTGTTGAACTGCTTCTAATACAGAGCAAGAACTGCATGGATTTTGATTTAAACAAGGCGTTCTATTCATGAATTAATCAAAGGAGTATTTTATTCCATTTAAATAATTAGTTTCGAGGTTTAAAGCGAAATATTTGTTGGTAAAGACGACCTAATGAGTCTTTCAGGTAATCCATATTCATCCGCTCTGAGTTCCTGCCTCACGCGCAGTGAAGGGAGCGGAACCCGGATGGAACTGTCATGGCTGCCGTCACCGACCTGCCAGTCTAAAGAGAAAAAAGAGGTAAATTTCTCCAAACTGCGCTTATTTAAATCAGCAGTATTAATTAAGACATAATGCCATTTAATTCAACTATAACTGCCACTTTTTTCAGTAGTGTGCTCCTGCGTTGACTTCTTTGTTTTTTTAATCGTTTGAATACATCCAGCGTGGGTGGGGGCGACTTGCTTTATTTTTGTTTATGTGGATAAATAACATGGCTTATGAGTGATTGACTTTGAGTGACATTTGTAGATGTGTTCCCTATGAGAGTAGCGGGATAGTCAGTGTGCATCCAGAAATGCACGGCCATAATTATCGCGTTGAGTCGATTGACAAGGCACTTCCTTTAGTTGAATGTGTATTATGCGCGTCCTCGTTGCACAAAGTTGGTGAATGTCAACTTAATTTAAATAACCGACTTTTATCATTCGCAGATGGACGACTTTGTTGTTGAGTGTTGCTAGTTTGTTTGATGTTTTAAAAAGTTTATACCCCTGTAGAGTGATTGTAAAGTAATGAAATCCTGGTCAAAAGTTTAGCTAATATAGCAGTTGAGGAAAATGAGTAACATTAACGTTATAGATAAATCATCGCTGTCCGTGACGAGGTATGCTTGATTTTTATGTCGTCCTGATGAAGTTCACACTTCATATATGAGATGATGTGCATGCATCACTTTACTTTGTATATTCAAACTGGTTTAATTTTCCCAGTTTATGAATAAAGCTGGTTTTCTTTAAACTTACTGTCAAAAGGCACCAAGCAGAATTTAGGCTTGCCAAATGACACATTTTGCTGCTTTGCAACACATTTTATAGATTTGTATTTTTCATTTTTTTGGGGGACTGCAAAAATGAGAGAGAAGCTTTAGTCTCATCTCATTCCTTTAGATCAAAACATGGTCCATGTTCTAATCTAACTGCACTGAAAACTGAAGTGTTTTCCTTCATTCTGAAATATAATACGGTTTATGGAGGGAATCATACTTATATTAATCCGATTAACCCAAGTAATTCCACACCAGTTAAATAAATGTATCATCTAAAGTTTTTAAGTAGTTAGTGATGCTAGTCACAGTTCATCATACTTCTTGTTTGGTTGAGACCTAATAGAAAATAACAGATTATATATATATATATATATATATATATATATATATATATATATATATATATATATATATATATATATATATATATATATATAAAATATTTTTTTTTCTTTTTGAGATGTAAAAGAAAAATTGAAATCTGAAGTGATACTTTTTATCAGTAAGTTGTTATTTTTAAATAATGAATTTTATTAAAATGTTAAACAGTCTCTGGGCTTCCCTGCTGTCCACATATTTGACTAATGGCATGTTTATAGGTTTATAAGTGAAATCTTTAACTACATTAATAATAGACCATTTGAAAAAAAAAAAAATATATATATATATATATATATAAACAATTTTTTTTTATTCTCTGTGTATTATGACGTTTCACATGCTTTCAAACTTATTAAACTGTTGTAGAAATTAGACAGTTTACACCAGCCATGTAAAAATATACATGCCATGATGTCATGTACTGATTCTTGTAGAAATTTTTGAATAGATATTGACATATTTATACGTTACATTTCTAAAGGCTACCAGTGCACAGACCAAGTTTGAATTTCTAATAGTGAGATACCAGGAATTTTTCCCATAGTAAACATTTATGTTATTAAACAATATCAGAGATGTTGTTAGGTGACCCATATACATTTGTGACATGGCATCATCATTACATTGCATCCATTTATCATCTTGTAATTTTGCATTTCTAATTTTGTGAAAAAAAAAAAAAAAAATTCCTAACATTTGGCAGTTCTTTTATGAATAAAGGCACAGATATGTAAAAAAAAAAAAAAAATTGCATAGTTGGAATTTCTTCTTCTGGTTCATTCTTTACACTGGAGTGCTATATTCTGCACTGTAAATACAATAAATAAAAAAAACTGATGTATAAATCCATATGGACTCATAACAATTGCATTTTACATAGAAATGCTTTTATTATTAAGAGCTTTTTATACTTCTTATCCTGTAGTATACAATTTAAAAGCTGCTTGACTGTAGTTGTTCAGGACATAAGGAATTGAGGTGAATGGTGTTGAAATATTTCTGTCCTTCTTTCTTGATGCTAAGACAACAAGCTTTAAAAAGCAAAAAAATGTAGTCTGACATTTTAAACAAATACTAGTATTGCAAAGCTTATATACTCAACATGCTGCATTAAATAAAAGCATACTAGCTTTTACTAAAGGGGTCATTTTTCTTAACTGCTGTTAACATTTAATTGTGCAGTAGAATTATTCCTATCTTACAATATAAAAATGCTTGCTTGTTTTTTAATATTGCAGGAGCCTTTGTTTTAAAGCATGGAGGTCGACCTGACGACATCAGATGATCCCCCTGAAAGCCATGACCTGAGCCAGGATGATGACCCCTCACAGGATCACACTTTGCCTCTCGAATTGGCACATCAGCTTCCAGAGACAGCCTCTTGCAATGAACATTGTGACCAAGAAACACCCCCTGAGGAGTCAGCCACTGATAATCTTCACACAGACGGCAAAGCTTCTGGAAAGACTCCGTGTAAGATGCAGCAGGGTGCAATCTTCTCTGGAAAAATACTGAGTTTTTGTTGCTCTGAATGCAAAGACGACACCACTTACAGCCCAAATGACTTGCTGAAACATTTTCAAGGAACACACAAGGGGACTCTTCCAACTTATCCTTGTGATCTGTGCTTGTTTGTCACCAATGAATTCTCATCTCTTCAGCGACATCGCATCGGACATCGAAACACTTTGGTCACGTGTGAGATTTGCAACGATGGGGTGCAGTATTCGCTTCTTTTGCTCACCAGGCACTTTACCAACTGCCACAGCCATAATGGACAGTTTCTCTGTAAAAAGTGTGAGTTCTCCACCCGTGATGCAGGAACCTTTGTTCAACACATCCATCATCACAATGAACGTAATCACAAATGTGTGAAATGTCCACATGGCAGCCCCACGCAAGGGGAGCATCAGAGGCATAACATGGTGCATTCTGGGACTTTTCCTTTCTCTTGTCAGATTTGTGGCTATAGTGCAGCTCGCAGAGATTATCTGAACAAACATCTTACTGTGGCACACGGTGAGGAAATGAACAAGTGGAGAACAAATGAGGACAGTTCTGGAGTTAATTCCCCTGGATTAAAACGGTTGCTTAAAAAGTCTCCTCCAGTTGGAGGATCCAGAGAATCGCAGTCGATGTCAAAACGTAACTCAGTCGCCGGTGTAGGTCTGCTTGATCATAATGGCAGGTTGTTTAATTCTGAAAATACCTTGGAGGAGACCCAGCAGTTCCTTGAAAGAGCTGTCGGTGTTAAAAAGGAGAGTGTTAAATGGACAAAGTCTCCTATAAAAAGTGAGTCGCAAACTTTGCACCTCATTCAATCAACAACGCCACAACCAAAGTTACAAGAGCATGAGATTAGTCCAGGAAGTCCAGTTCTGAATTCAACCAACAGCAATGGACTGACCGTCCTTATGGTGAAAAACAAAATTTCTATCCCACCGAACTGCACCACTAAAGTCATGGGCTTCAAGATGGTAGATGGTAAAAAACATTTAGTTCTTAAAGTCATACCGACAAAACAAGAGGACTACACTGCAAATGAAGGGTCTGATTCACACATTGGTGATGATGAAGTCAAAATAACCAGCAGTCCCTGCTCTTCATCCTCACCAAGCATAGGATCTCTCCTTAGTTTAGAGTCTGGCGAATCAAATGAGATATCTTCAATTAAAGAAGAGTCACAGGAAGTTGAAAATCACATTGGCAACCATCTCCCCCTGATAAATGAGCACAAAGTTAACTTTGAGAGTGCGAGTAAAGCTAAAGCAGAGCAGGTTAATAAAAAGGATTCTGAAGTCTCACATAGTGTTAAAGTACTGTCTACGGCATCAAAAGATGCTGCACTTTTCCTGTGTCAGAGCCGTCAATCCAATGGAAGGTCATCGCCTCATCTGCATGAGGTGTCTTTCCTTTGTCCGAGTGAGAAATGCTCCACTGATGATATCCAGACAGCCAGCACACTTCCAGTTTCAACTAAAGAGCTTTCCTCCACTGATTCTGATTTGCAGATGGCTCAAGTAGATTCATCTAAATACAAGGCTAATGCGTTAGCTTCAGTTATAGATGGACCCTCAGGATCACAATCGTCTGCTGATGAAAGCACATGTCCTAATGCAGTTTCTGATTTAGAATCAAACCCTGAAATGTCTGTAGAAGGCAAGTCCACAAACACTGACACCCTGAAATCTAAACTTCCATCAAAAATGACTGTAGATGCACCATTTTCAGTGATAACAGAAGAATCCCTTATCCAGGAACCATTCGAGAATAGCACTGAACCAAACTGCGCTATTAAAAGCCCTGTGGAAAAGAGTATCCTTGATTTAGTGGCTAAAGAAGGGCAGGATTCTGATTCTGACCAAGTTAAGACCTCTACTGCAGAAGTTGGAGAGAGCTTTCAGTTTTACCCAAATGCTCATTCTGAGACTCCAGCCTCAGACAGTATTGTCGTAAAGTCCTCTGAAGTAACTAAAAACAAAACCGCAGAGGCAAACGCACAAAGTGAAACTAGTAAAAGTGCATCAACTGAAGCCAAAGATAGTTACACAGAAGTTAAAAATAACTTTCTCAATTCCCCAAGTCAAGAGGTCTTTAGTTTCCACAATTATTCTAAAGACACTTCTGGAAGCTCTCCTGATTCATTGCTGCCTGAGGAAGACTCACCGCATTGCTTGGAGGAAGAAGAGTGTGAGGAGGATTTTGGTGATTGGAGCTTAACTCTGCCACCATCGCCGCCCCTTCAGACTGAAGAAGATAGCAAGGGAGGGGCTAATGAGAGCGATCTGGTCTCTGAAAGTGGAGAGAAAGCATTAGAGAGAGTGTCAGATAGTGATATTGAGGTCGATGAGTGCATAGCTACTGTCGATGATTCACTCATTCCTGTTCTTCCAGAAAAAGAAGGAGAAGAAGCTTGTTCATCAGTACCAGAGAAAAAACAGGAAGGCGATACCTTTGCAAGCGAAAACACAGCAACAAGTGTGAATAGTGCGGCCGTTTTGGGCAAGATACTTGAAAAGCACTCAGACGCCATAATCAGCCAGCAGCTTGAGAAAGAAAGAATGAGGTCTTCGGCGACGGTACAAGAAACTGTTAGGCCGACCAAAACCACACTTCGGATCTTGCAGACACCTGAAGGAAAACAGCAGATGTTCCTTCAAACTACAGACACTCCATATGCCGTGCCAGTTCAGCTGAAAAGTGGAGCTGGGTTCAAGCTAATTACTAAGTCCTGTTCTCCCCAAATTAATGTGTCTTATGTGAAACCTGGGATTGAGATGGCCAGCAAGACAACGGGGTTAGCTCTTACTTTAAATGGAGGCAGAATTGGCATGTCTGGACAGAGTTCAAATCTTGAAACAAAAGGTCAAGTGTCTGCCCAGATGGCACCAAGTGGCAGTGGAAACCGTTACTTCGTCAATGCTTCTGCTCTTAAAACATCTCTTCTCTTATCAGGTGCTGTCAAGTCCTCATCCGGAGAACAGGCGACCAACGCACCACAGACTTGTTATTTGGTTCAAAGACCTCTCCCTGTTACGCCAGTTAGTAGTGAGTCAAGTGGTTCGAGTTCAAAGACTGTGCTTGCAACTCGTCCTGTATTGGCCATGCCTGTGAAAGCTGCAGATAAAACCAGTCCTTTGCAGGCTGGGAGACAAGCTTACTTGGTTAGATACATTTCTCCTGCCAAGTCAGGTATACTTTTGAACAATTCAGATGGGAAAACTTTGAACGAGGCTGGCAAAAACAGGGTTTTCCTTAAGGTCGTTCGTGGTCCCAATGGCGCCAGATTTCTCTCCACCACTCCATACACCACAGCCAAAAAATCTGTATACATTGCGGCAAGCTCTCTGCAGTCACCTTATTTGTTAATGTCCTCAAATGAATCTTTAACCAATATGTCAGCAGGACTTAAAACCTCTACTAATTCACAAGGTCTCATTCATAAATTCATCCCCGCATCCCAGCTTAAACATATTATACCCAGTCCGATGTTCAGACCAAAAACAGGGCTGGTCACGATGTAGCATTACAGAAGTCGCCCCTTGTTCCCTGTTCCGTCCGTCCACGAAGCCAAAGGAAACGGAGGCGAAGAGCTTTGTTTGAGGAAATGCTGGAGAGCTCCTCCAAAATGAGGAGAATCTCCAGCAAGTCGTCGGCTGAGAAAGACGCTACCTCAATTTGGGAGCCTGTTGCGAAAGATGTGGTGAGAACGCTGAGGCTCTGTCCCTTTAGTCCACTTCAAGAAATCAAATCTCCCCGGCGAAACCAGCCTGTGGTTGTGCTGAACCATCCAGATGCAGACATTCCTGAAGTTGCTAGCATCATGAGGTCCGTGAACCGATACAAAGGTGAAGTTCTCAAGGTGGCACTGTCCCAAAATACAGTTAAAGCCCTGTCGGAGTTTCCAAGAACGCTTGCAAAGCAGAATGCTTCCAATGGCAGTGGGGGTAAAAGATCAAGGCCAGTAAGTGGTGCTGTTCAAGAGAGATTCATACTGAAACTGAAGTTAAAAAAGACTAGCAGAAATAAATATGAGGTGGTGAGGTCCTCATCTGCTGGTTCAGAGCAGCAGTCAAATTTTTGTTGCTGGTTTTGCGGCCGAGTTTTCAACAACCAGGAGGACTGGATCGGCCATGGTCAACGGCATCTAATGGAGGCAACAAGAGACTGGAATAAGCTGTTCTAATGCAACTACAAAGCCCCTGGATTGGGCCAAATGCCATCCTTCATTGTAAAAAAAAAACAAAAAAAAACCTTTGTAATATTTTCTTTCTTTTTTTTAATAGTACAGTAAGATACAGTTAACCTGTTGATGTTATTTTTCCATAGATTTTTCTTCAGACGCTTTTAAAGAGTATAGTGTAATAGAGAAGAGTTTGGTACCTGGAACAAGTTTGTATGTAAATAATTTTCACCCTTGTATATTTAAATGAAAACCCTCGAGTATGTATAGAGCGGAACTGTGAAAACTGGACACACTGTATGTTTATGGTGCAAGCAGAAAGATCACTGGTATAAGATGGTGCTGTCTCTTATAGACCTCTTTTAATGCAGACAATTGAACTGAATACTCAGGTAATTCCATCATTTCTGAATGAATGAGTGAATGGTCCAGTTTATAAAAAAAAAAAAAAAGTCATCTGTGTTTGATTGTAGATTTTTATGTACCATTTAAGTACAGTTTAAGTTGGCTACATTGTCACACTGAACCAATTCTAATTTCCAATGAATGTCTTTTCCGGGCCTTAGATATTGTGAAAATGTTCAAAGAAATTGAATTTGATATGCAAATTTTAAAGGGACAGTTCACCCAAAAATACAATTTGTTGTTTTCTCACTCTCATTGTCGTTCCAAATCTGCACAAATTTTCGCCAGTTTTATCCATGCAGTTAAAGTCAATAAAGTCAGTTAAGTCAAGTCAAGTCTAAAACGTCAGACCCCACTGAATTTCATTCCACGGACATTTTTTAAAAGATCTTCATCAAGGTTTGATGTGACTAGAGGGTGAGAAAATGAAGACTGTATTAGAATTTTAAGGGTGAGCTATCCATTTTAATATTATTTAGGATGACACACATTATTATGTGACACACATGATATTGCCTAAAAACATGCCCAACTGGTTCCTGTGGAAACCATCCTGTTAAAATGTTGTGTACGTTGAGGTGGTTTGCCATTAATATGCAGTATTTGTTCTCATGTTGTATCTTTGGGTCAGTTTCGTGTTTTGCTGGTACCATGCATTTCCCTTCATTATGTCAGTTCAGACCCGGTGTCATTTCAGTAGCAATAATGGACTTTATAATACTGTAGTTGGAATTTTTCTCTGTAAAGATATTCTGAACCTTCATCTGTCAGTTATGGCTTTGGTGCTTTTTGTTGTCCTTTTCCTTATTTGAAATGAAGTAATGCACCTGTAAATGTACTGTTATGCTTTACTAAAAAAGAGATAAAACAGGATGTATTGAGATGCAAGCCAACAAACCTCAAATAGCCAACCAAACACTAACTGTATTTTAGTTTTCTGTGATACTTGAGTGCCTCATTCTGCCTCAAAGTTTTAACAAAAGGGTCTGTTTTTCCATGGTGAAGTCCAGATTTGTAAGATTATTGGGTGCTTAGTAGAGTTCAAAGATTGAAGGTTGTGATTATTTATCCCTCTCTACATTGGTTTTTGATTTCAACTGATTTATAAACCACAAAATTAGGAGTTGGGCCTTCCTTTAATTATTTCCTTTTTTTCATAAACTGTATTCTTATTGATAGCAAGTCTTTTCAATATGGGTTTATGTTCCATAGAAACAATTGGTTGACAGTTTAAAACTTAACAAAACACAGCTGAGATGTCATTTGAGTTATAAAATTCAACATATCCTTTGCATTAAAAGCATGGTTTACTAGAAGTTGTTGAAAATGCAACACTGTCCAGAGCAGATGGTGTTTTTAAATCTTTGTGAGTCTGCTATTTTGTTTTGTTTGTGTTTTAAAAAAATATAATTTCTTGTTAAATATAGATAAACACCCCACAAGTTCTGTGATCTGTCACATAGTCTCCCTGAGATCTCTCTAATTGTTAGAATGGGTGTCTTCATTTGTCTGTGTACATTAATTGGTCAAGCTTTGATGGCAGAGAGGTAATAATCCATCCTTGATTTAAGTAGCTGGTGTTCAGTGTTTTATAGTTGTCCGAATAAATCAGTGGATTTTCTGAAGCTTTACTTTCCCATGTTCAGTCAGTAAACTTTGTTTCTAACGTGAAAACTATGTTGTTGGCCTATAAAGGTTTTTTATTTTATTTTAATATTCACTCTTTGTTTGTCACCCTCTTTGTGACATGACAATCACTGTTATACATGTGAAGTAGTGGAAGTGTTTATGCAAACCATAACAGCTGACTAATATTCAGCTCAAATGGCCCATCTTGAAATAAGTAATGTCATGACATGAATGAGCAAAAATATAGTCCTCACTCAGAACCGAATAATGTTTGTCCTCAAGCAAAAACGTCCTTCCTCCTTGTTGTAATGCCCATGTCACACAGGTTTTATTGGGATCTGAGAGACGCGTTTATTTTTTTTATGCTAAGTGCCTAAAAGTGATGCACCAGGTTGACACTATATTGTACTGTATTTACCTCCTTGCAGTTCCTTCTTTAATAAATGTAAATACCTTTGAAAAAGATGGTTATTTTTTTATGACTGCAAAAATGCTTGACACTTTTATTGCATTTGGGATTTGCTCTCTCTCTCTCTCTCTCTCTCTCTCTCTCTCTCTCTATATATATATATAAAATGTGATTTGGCAGGCAAATGTTGCCAAGGCAGCACTCACCTCTAGATGGCAGTATTGCATTAGGTTAGTAAAATAGCAGTCTTTATAATGTCATGCCAAGGGTGTTTTACTGGCACATTCGGCGTAATATTGACTTATTAGTATTCAACAGTATGATGCAAACACGGGGGCATTTTTCCTCTAGCAAGAAGTCTATCAACATTTCTGTGGGGTCAGCTAAACTTCTAAGGAATTCACAATAGAGCAAATATATGTTTATCAATGAACCCTTGAATGATGAACCCTTTCAGAAAGCCTTATGCCAGCCTGTGAGCTACTGTATGGAAATACAATTCATACATCTCTTACAAAATCACTCCCAGCAGCTATTAACTGCAAAGTTATCTTTTATTGCATCATTTAGTGTTGAAGATTCACTTTGACATTCTCATATTTGTTAGCCACGGTTTAGTAACACTAAACTAAAAAAAAATTAAATAAACTTGAATAAAATATACATATCGAATGGCATTGATAAAAAGAAATGTACAAGTTTTTAAGCAAGGCATGTATCAGTTAAATATATATAATGATAGTAGAAAAAATGAGAATAAGAAGGGGTCTCCTCATTTCTCTTCTAATAAAATAGGGTTTCGTATTATTCCAAAAATATTTCTGGCCATTTTCATATATTCCAATGAAACTGGTCTATTTTGTTAAGAGTTATGCTAGTGTGGGTGTTATGTATCAAATGAAACAAGATAATCTAAAGTTTAACAGTACATGACACTCCAAATGAATGTATTTATTATCCTATTTTAGATGCTGTCCCATACACGCTCTAATTTACCAGACCTTGGTTCAGCTTTCACCTTCATTCTCATGAAGGCTCTGTCATGATAATGAGGGCAAAATCTCTACCCAGGCTATGATTTGCCGTGAGTCATTATCCTTTGTCACTATGAGGATATTTGTGATGCATAAATGGGGCGTTGATGTAGTGGAGCTTATAGCCTCATGAGTGGATCGCATGACGCTCACACTCAAACAGATCCCAGATCTGTGACTGACTGATTAGTTTGGGATCAACTGATTGATAGAAAATCCGTGGACCCTCACTGAACAGGAAAGTGAGAGACAGCTCCGCCTGCTTTCACAGAATTTAAATAGGTCAGGCTTGTACAAGAGCTGTCTGCAGACTGCCTCTGACTTCCTGTCATTGAAGTGGTTCAGGCCATGAAGTAGCCTGCAGGAAGGAGGGAAGGCAGCCCATTCCATGAGAAATGAAGCATTAACACGCAAATATGAGAAATCGAAGGAAAAAGAAGACGACAGCACAGATTAAGCTATTATTAAACAGTCACCATTTTTTTACATTGTTTATATATATATATATATATATATATATATATATATATATATATATATATATATATATATATATATATATATATATATATATATATATGTGGTGTTTGACATCTAATTATTATTATATTATTATTATTAAATACCAGCAACAAGTCACTCTGGGTTTTCTGCCCAAACTTGCCTGGGGGTAAATTTTTAATTAAAAATGTACTTGTCTTTCTCTCTCTCTCTATGTATGTATACCCAACACATATTTAGATATATCTTTCCCGATGTTTGACATCATATGGCCAAGATTCGCTGAAAAAAGAACCATCCTTGAATTTTAAGCAAAGGAAGCTATTATAAGACACCTGTCCACGTATCCAGCTCACCACGCTGTTCTATTCCTGTCCTGTGCCTTCCCGTCTATGGATCTATTTATCCTCCTTCCTCTTCGGTACCTCATTTTCACTGCTTCCTCCACCTCCCACTCTCTCAGATAGTATGTCATCTGATTTAAGTTGTTGTGCGTTCTGTCCATTACCACTCAAACCATATCAGAACATCAGGAAGTAGGCGTATGCCTGCTTCTATATAAGGCACAAAATAAAGTCACACCACCCTTTGAAACTAAATAAGTAATATAATGTTTGGCAGTGTTCATTTCATGAATGGCTCTGGGGTAGAAACTGTTTTCGAGTCTGTTTGTCCATGATGTGATAGACCTGAAATGTCTACCAGAGGGCAGCCGCTCAAACATCTGATGTCCAGGGTGGGATGGGTCTTTTAGTATGATGGCTGCTCTACCGAAGTGTTGAGAACCAATGGGATTTGAGTTTGGGCTTTGCATTCAAGTTTTCATCAGATCTTTTAAATTGGGATAGTTAAAGGGATAGTTCACTCAAAAATTTTAAAATGTAAATTACCCTATGACTTACTCACCCTCAAGCCATCCTAGGTGTATATAAGTTTCTTCTTTCAAATAAATACAATCAGCGTTTAAAAAGGGCTAAACTCTTCCTGGCTTTATAATGGCAGTAGTGGTCAAGCTTTTGAAGCAAAATAAAGTGCAGATATCTATCAAAAAAGGTGCTCCTCATGGCTCTTGGAATTAAAAAATGCCTTCTGAAGTGAATCAAAGCGTTTGTGTAAGAAATGTCTTTCATTGTTTAAAACTTCATAAACCGTAATCTCTATAGCTTCTGCTAACTGTCATATTCATGTTAACGAGAGAGAGGCATCAGCAGATGATGTTGGCCATAGGTGAAGCATAAACTCCAGCGAGAAGTGACAAAAACGCAGAATCAAAGATTTAGTAAAAAATGCAGGGTGATCAAACCCATCAGATGACACAAAAACTATCTGATCTGAACCAGTCAAGTCTGTAATCTGAGGGTTTGAAATCCACCAGCAGATGGAAGTGAGGAGTAGTGTCCCTGCAGTTCCCTATCGAGGGAACTTCAAACTGCGTCCTACAGGGGGCACTATGGGGTCTGAAGCGTTCATTCAAATTCAGAACAACGGACCACATTGGCTGACAACAGCCTATGACGTGACTACCGGTGCAACCACAGTATAAAGGGGCACCGGAAGAACACGTCATTCTCTTCTTCATCTTCAGTGACTATTTTGTTTGAAGTAGGCATTCTGGTGGTAAGAACAATATTTTTCTATTATTGTCATGGCATGCATTAACAAGATGTTTAAGAAAAAGTGGGGATCTGTGACCTTTCTATTTGACACCTGATGACCCAGATGATCTTTGCATCGTTTGTTTGGGGCAAAGAGAACACACACACAATGACCTTGAGGGAGCGATCTGTGTCCACTGTGAGCATTTTTCCATGAAAAAAACTTAGCTCTGATCTTGTCTCTCTTTTCGAAAAAGGAGGGGTAGCTATCTGCTCACCATAGTTCAGGATCCGCCACTACTCACCTTTTACCAGTGCTCCCCTCATTCCTGAGGGTCGCCATGTTACCCCTCTCTGAGAATTCTGAGTTCTCCTCTCACTTTGAGGGCTGAGTTCTCCGTTTCCCAGAGCTCCTTGAACCAGCAACATCAGGCTACTAGGCCCCTTCATCTGCCTCCCTGATATGCTGCATTTATGTTTAAGCTTGCAGTATGTTTACCATTCACGATTATCTATGAGCACGCTGTAGGGTGAGCATCTGTATCCCCCTCTCGGCTGAGAGCTGGGTGCTATGCTCCTTCAGCTAGGTAACTTACTGCTAACCAGACCATTTTTGTGACCATGATGATGAGTTGGTGACTCTTCATATGACGGATTATTCTATGGGTTGTGCCATTTCCATCTATGTGCACTCTATGTGTTCTAGGGTCTGCTCCCTCAGAGTGCCACTGTCACATATGGTTTCTAGGCCTGTCTAGTAAACAGCCTTCATGACCCCTTAGATATTTTAGCATCCCTAAAATCCATGTTATGGTAAATGTGCATGCTAAGTCTCTGTGCACTTTCTAAAATCCACGCTGTGATGATGCACATCAGGCATTTTGCATTCTTTCTAAAATCCTGTATGGTAAGGGTTACGCGCTGCAGCTTTGTGCCCTTTCTTTGAGTTGGTGAGGGTGTAGCTACCAAGGGTCTGTTTAGACAGTTCCTTCAGTGAGCTTATGCAGAACAAATCGTAGCCCCTGGGTGACAGACCAAGACCTAGTTACTTCAAGGCGTTTGGACATATCCCCTTAAAAAAAAAAATCTTCTTTTGATTCCAAGCCTTTGAGCTCTACCCTGGGTTGAGGAGGTCCTGCCCCTAACAGGCAAGATTCTGGGGTATGTAGCTCAGGCCTTTGGTCGAAGGGAATAATGTCACTGACACCTGCCAAACCATCCCAGGGGCAACTCCCTTAAGCTTGAGTAGAGTTGATACTTAGTGCCCACCTTTGTGCTTCTCATGCACTCCCCTCAGCATGGTGGTGTGGGTATACCATTCCCCATAGCACCCCCTAGAGGACGCTGTTCAAAGTTCCCTTCAAAGGGAATGTCTCAGGTTATGTAACCATGGTTCCCTGAGAAGGGAATGAGACACTGCGTCTGATTAATATCATTTTAACAACACCTGATGGGTTACGGGGTGAATGCGACATTGCTTAAATCCCATTTAGCTTTAACGAATGACCTACGTTTGCCCCTTAATTATTTTCCTCTTCTTCTTGATTTTAATTCTTACACATTTTAAGTAGACTTAAGGCCTCTTCAGTTACATACATGTTTTTTTTTTCTCTCTGTTTTGAGAAGTCTACTAGTCACAACCTCAAGAAACCTTATGGGCAACTAAGTATTGCAGCAAATATTTAGTATAAAACATTGAAATGTTTCCAAGCATGTACCAGTGGTAACCTCACACAGCCATTTAGCTGGGAGGCTAAAAACTCCTATACAGTTTGAGTAAAAACATGCTGGCTGTTCTTCATCATCTCTTGGTCTCCTACAGTTCCGAGATGATGTCAGAGTCCTTGACAACAGAATGCGTGAGCAGGGATCAGCTGCAGAACAGGGAGGACTTATGAATAAACAATCGTCCAGGCCCTGCAGCTCTGAGGACTGTCAGCAAGAGCTGAGACACAGGCACAATAAGTACACGCCCAACTCAAGGTGAAGGTGATGCCTATTCTTCCTGCTGAATTCAGGGATGATTTTGACAAAGCACACTGGCCTTCAAACAACATTGCGAATGGACGGAATGAGAAATAGATCTAGTTAGGGAAGCAATCAGGCAACTTTGGGCATTATGCATTGAATTTCCCTTGCTACTTTGAAGCCTCTTAGCAGCAAAAGAACAGGACCACAGCATCAGGTGATAAAAAACATTTATTGAAAATTGTGACAAATGTAAAAAAAAAAAGAAAAAACGGACTTTGGGTCAGGTCAGAGCACATATCACATGTACTGACCAAAAAATGACTGCAGTTCATGAATTTGTTATAAATGACAGGTGGGTTGTGTGGGTGAAGATAAAGCACACACATGGTAAATCAGGCTGCTAGACAAATTTCATTTCCTCCATAGAATCAAGACAATGCCTAATAGTCTCCATGTGCTACACATCTGAAGAAAGCATGGGCTGGCTGGTGAAAGGCAATTTAAATTAATATGTTTATATAATTTAATGGTAAAACACTCTGGGGTCAATAGCCAATATTGATTTCATGCAAATTTCTATCTTGTGTAGTTGTAAATGCAACATGATCCCTGAGCTCACAAAGAAACCCACTATAAAAAAGGAATCTTGCAAATGTTTCACATTACTCTTCAGTTGGCATTCTGATTAAATAATGGCACATATTATTAAGAAAAAAATAAGACAAATACGATCACTTGGTACTTAAAAAATTATATTACCCTTTAAAAATTAAAATAGATATATGTAGCAATTGGCAGATTTCATGTGTTATCAAGTGTTTATCTCCATTTAAATTATGAATCAAATAGAATATGCACACTAAATCATATATTAAGTTTAAAAAAAGAAAGTTGCATCTGCGCCAATTTATATATTGTAAATCGGGTTTGCTGATTCAAAAAAAATTAAATGAAGAATAAATAGAGTTTAATAAATAAATCACATATTAGGTTCAATTAAAGCAAGAATGTTGTGTAAATTTGATACATTTCTTGAATCAAAATTCTGGTTATTTGCCCTCATGTTTCATTGAACTTATGTTATTTAGTGTTCAGATTCCATTTTATTCTTGATTTCCTCTTTTTGAATCAACGTGCCTAATTATTTACAATATGAGTTGGCATAGACAGATTTTTTCCCCTTTTTGTTTTCATTTACTCACTGCTTGTTTGACAGATGAGGTTCCATCAAGTTAAATCATACCATTTTTGTGAGCAAGGTGAGTTGGCACAGTGATATAAACTGTTAATGAGAAACCTTTCTTCTAATGTAGAAAGTGAAGCCCTCCATTTATTTATTTTTTGCCTCAGAATAAATAACCATGAGTGTTTACAATAAGCAAAGACACGTTCCTGTCGATCACATGAATATATGTAGCTATATGTAGCTCGTTAGGTATGTAAATGATTGCTTCCTACATTATGGTGTGCATGCTTTAATGCTTTAGTGCAACACAAGACTTTTGATCAATGCAAAACTGATACGTTCTGTAAGGCCATTGACTTGAACTGATCTGCGCATCTTTGCCAGTAATTAAATACTGTATGTGCATACATCACATGTGCAGTTCAAATGCATTCTGACTGGGCACCTCTCTTCATGATTTGTCACCATGGAAACACAGGGAGCCTATTTGTTTGCTGCTTTTATGTCTGGAGATGAAAAAAAAATGACAGCTTCGTTGTGACAACCACTCACCATTATCCACATAATCACAAACTACTTTGCACTTTCAGGTAGATTTCAGTTGCATTTTAATTATTAAACAGTTTGGCACCTATACTGTAACTCATATGTTCATTGATTAATCTTGAATTTCATTAGTGGTAATTCACAGTTTTCCTTTTAAAGTAAAAATCTAATTAAGTGCTGATGTTTTCACACTTGGCGATCCATTTAGCATTTTTTTGTTAGAAGGCTAAACACAAATGTGGGAGATTTTGGCTCTAGAACAGAGAACTTTTCTTGCACAAATAGAAATTTTGCTATCTATATACACACAAGCATGTTGTCACATGCAAATAGACACAAACACATGCACTCAGTACTTTCTCACCTACTAAACACACACACACATACACACACACATACACTCACACATCCACAACGACATAATTTCACATTATGTTACCATACCCCAAAACACATGTACAAAAATCAGTTTGATTATTAAAAATCTTCCAAATTAAAATGTATGTCGTGATCTTTGCTGCCATATCAAAATGGCAAGGGTACAAACCAAATAGCGCTGGGATGAGACATGAGATGAAGTCTGAGAAGAGGTAACCAGAGGTTCAAATCTCTTTAAAGGGGAAGAGAAGGTATATGAGGCAGGTGAGAAAGGGGAAGTCACAGCAGAGGGACTACACAGTAGCTTAGCTCAAAGAAGAGAGGGCCTTTGGGTAACAGCCCTGGGACTACACAGTAGTTTAGTTCAGGTGAGAGAAACAGGTTAGCACATCATTCACAGGCCTACACGGTTGTCTCGTTTTTCCAAGGTCCAGTCCTAATGTTACCTGTGGAATCAGAGGTAAGTACGTAGTCCTCATGCTGACTACTATTCCGACTCAGTGTCCCTCTCCGGCTGAGGGTGCCTTTCCTGCTAAGCGTGGCCTGGGAGCTCAACAGAGTGGCCTTCGGAGGGGTTGTATCCAAATGCAGCATGGTTTCGTCCTCTTTATCTGCCATTTTTGCACAACTGTACACCAGCGGACCCTTGTCAGGATCCTCCGCCTGGCAAGGGCTGACAAATGGGTCAGCTTTATGGCAGCATATGCTCGAGAATGGGTCTGCTTTAGCACAGCACATGTGTCTGTGGCACGAGAGCTGACTGTCCAAGAGTGCGCTGTGGCAGGAAAAGCTATCGTGAAGACCGTGCGAAGCCAAACTCTCAAAGTGAGGACTGGGACTGGGGCAGCGCAGCTGGTTGTCTGGGTGGGGGCTGTGACAAGAGAGTTGAGTGTCCAAGTGGGACGTGTGGCAGGTGAGAGGGTTGTCCAGGTGCACGCTGTGGGGGCTGTCCAGGTGGGAGCTATGCACACTGCCGTCCATGCTACTGGAGGTCATGTGATAAGAATAGTCCCTGAGGCAGGGCCGAGGTCGGTTGAAGGAACGAGTCTTAGACCTGTCCTTCAGGCAGCTTTGCAGGGGAAGGGTTGGCCGGGGCAGTTCATCAGGGAGGGACTGTGGGCGAGTCGTGCTCCCGATTAAGGAAGAGGGGCTGTGAAGGGTGGCACAGCAGGTGCTCATGTGGTTCTGGGTGGAGGGCAGAGTATCCAATTTGCAGTGTGGCAAAGGGGAATGTAGGTGCGGAGAAAGCAAAGGTTTACCCAGGCAGGACGAGTCGACCTGGCAGTGGATTTGGTTCTGCCCGTGGGATGGTGTATGGCTGTGACTTTGAGTAGGAGGAGCAGCGTTCCCCGCCGGTTCTCCGTTGACCTCCAACTTTGGTTTGTTGGGGCAACAGGCCCACCACCGATGCCACACGTCGTCACGTTTTGCACAGTGCTGAATCAGCAGAAAAAGCCCCAATGTGACTGAAAACGCTCCGTATAAGCAGCTGAAGATCATGTCTAGAAAATGGCCCTGTGATACGGCCAATGCTCCGAAAACCCAGGTGGCCAGGAAGAGGAAGAGAGTAAAGGCGGTGGCCCTCAGCTGAGCTTTGAAAGAGTGTTCATTGGCCAGCATGGAGGCTGTGATGGCTGTGCAGCCTGTGTGATCGCCGTGCTCACCAGGTTCTCCGCTGACAGCGTGGCAATGGCCGATTTCAGCTACAGCTAGACGCTGTTGTTCTTCGGTCATGGCCTTGAGCTCATACTTGCGCTCAGGGTGCCGCTTTAGCTGCACAAATATCCATAGAAAGTAGATGCACATTACCAAGACCAAGAAGGCAGTGGGACCATAAAAGCCCCCAAGACTGGGCTCCCAGGCCATCCAACAGCTGCAACAGAGAGAGAGACAATGATTAAACTGACAGTGTCGATACCACTCTAGATCTAAATACAGAATCTCATGGTTACTATGGCACAAATTAAGATACATCTCCGGGAATCAGACACATATTACAACGGACATCTAATTGGGCACTACCAGTAAATATGATACTTACTAAGGGGCGTCATCTCTGCTACCGTAGTTATCCAAGCTAACAGCAGCCGTAACGCCCACTATAATTAGAGGGATCCCACCACTGACCAGATAAAACCTGACAAGATGAGGGTAAAACCAATTTTATTTTGTCTGGAGATGTGAGATCTTTTTCCAAACAGCAAATACACTCCATACCAATTAAAATAAAAATATTACACTACTATGAAATGTTTGGGGTCAATTAAAAAAAAAATATATATACAATGTTTCTGTTTTACTGTACTTTTGATTAATAAATACAGCTTTGGCAAGCACAAAAGACTTTGAATAACAAAGAAAAGAATCTTACTGATCCCAAACATTTGAATGGTAGTGTATATATATATTGTACCTACCAACTTATCTCTTTAATAAAAAATTAACTCTGTATTGAATAAGAACCACTATTGAATCAGAATTCTCAACCTTTAGTAAATTCATAATCTTTGTGCTTTGTACCTGAAGATAGTGGTTTTAGGGCGTGGTTGGTTGGGGGGGTCCCTGTCCTGAGGTATGGGTGGAGCCTTGGACACCTCCTTGCAAATATTCCTGGCAGTGAAGAGCAGCCATAGCATGCTAGAGAGGGAGGAGTAGTGCAAGATAATGCCAACCTGTCAACGAACAAGACGAAACATTAAACACTGAAAGCTCACTCATAGAAAGCAGACTGGCACAGAAAACTAAAGCAGCAGCGTGTGTGTGTCTGCTTGAGGAAGGATGCACTGAGGGGGGGTTTAAGGTAATCCTCCTCAGAAAGTGAGGTCATACTGTTGTCCTCTTTGCTCCAATGCGCATACTGCATCCAATCAATCGACACATCCATTCATTCATATAGGATATATATGACGTTTATATGGGCACTAAATGTAAATTATATGCTGTGTATTACTGTCATGCTTTTTCAAAAACTGTACATGTATAAAAAGTGAACATGATTTATATATATATATATATATATATATATATATATATATATATATATATATATATATATATACACATACATACATACATACTGTATATATATATATATATATATATATATATATATATATATATATATATATATATATATATATATATATATATATATATATATATATCTAGGAAAATGTAAACACTCTATAAATAAATGTTAGGACAAACTATCACATGAAAATATAATGAGAAACCATATAATCAGAAACCAGACAGGTGTTTTTAATACACACACACACACACACACACACATATAACTCATACACTGTTGTCATTTCCAGCTTGACACTGCAGTTAGGGCAAAATACTTCATACAGGTCTCAAAATCAACTTAATCTTTTCTCACGGCAAACATTTACACTCATCAAAACACATTGACCCCAAAAACAATAAAAACCTAGTAGCAGTACAAGACTATTACAGATTGCTACATCCACACAAAAGTTAAAGGGTTAAATGCATCCTTGTACAATAAAAGTATTGATTTCTTTGAAAATAAAAATCCGACTGACCCCAAACCCTTCAACAGTAGTGTATCTTGTATTTCAGGGTTTTTTTATTTTACAGAAAACAGCACTGGAATGCATATGGTATATACCACAAATTCTCAAACTAACAAAGATTAAAGTGTGCTTTCATTTCAGTTGCAAATGTTTCTTTTTACATTAATCATTATACATATTTTGTGACATAATGAGAACATTTTATCACAAAAGTTCAACAAAATGTTCTGATTTAGATCTAATTTAGCTGCTTTTGTCATGGTATGACTCGTGCTTCCCTCCATCTGATGCCCACCACTTGGGCATGGGCCCATGCCTGCTTGTTTTGAAAGGGCACTGTACTGCACAACAAAATAAAGCATCTACATTTATCGATAAAATACAGTCATTGTCACACACACACACACACACAATTAGCACAGCTATGGAAACAATTTGTGTCAAATCGGCATAATTTGGCCACAAGCCCTCCTCTGTATCTAACTGTTAGTCCATCTCTGGCTACACAACTGGGGAAGTAATGCATGGCAGTGGTAAAATACATTATTGTCCCAATCAGTTGGCCAAATGATGGCATATTTCTCATCATTTGCTCTCTGTCTTCACCTGGCACATGCCTTCATTAGACATCATCTAGCAATGAAACACTACATTTTGTACTTCGTAATTGCAGTTGTGGGGGCAGCTGTGGCCTAATGGTTAGAGAACCGGACTAGTTACCAGGTCGTTGGTTCGAGTCTTTTACAAAGCTCATTATTCTGAAAAGCGAGGTGTACACCATACAGTATTTTACCTTCACCACCCCGGTGTATATATACTGTGTTTAGGCCGCGTCTCAAATTTATGCTCATTATGGCTTCAATCATAAATATGATGCTTTTAATCCTAAAGCATCACGGACAGTGAATCAACTGCTGTCATTAACTAAAACATGTTAAATAAGCGTGCAGCTATAAACATAATCCAATTAATCTAACTCACTGATCCAGGCTGGAAATTATCTGTGATGAAGAATAAGTAGCTACACTTTGAAAGGCCATAGTAATACTAGAACCCCAGTGCATTAGCCTCTCAACACTGGGCAGCCGTGCCAAACAAAGCCCTCTGTGCCTTAGTAAATGGCGACCATGCCAATTCGGGAGTCAAAGAGGCCATATGCTAGTAACTCTGAGCTGAGAGCCACACATGCAAGGCATGAATAATGTGGTTCACTCAGGCCAAAGAAACAGGGTAGAGAACTGGGAGACTTACCACTTGACAGATCACAGGGTACTTGATCTGGTTGATGCCTCCTGCAAACACCCCAAACGTCATGGCAGTGTGAAAGAGGAAGTTGAGGAGCATGTGCCATCCTTTCCTAGTGATTCGGATTATGCTGCAGAGACACATGCACACACTCATATCAGATGAAGAGACAGTTGCGCCATGAGTAATACATCAACAGCTAACTACTGAAGGGAACAAGTAACTGCCTTTGAAGCACAATGCTATGACTAAAGAATCTTTTTCACCCGTCTGCAAAGTGTCTCGAAGTAGAGCGGCTCACTAAATTTGGCACTGTCCCTCTAAGGTTAGAAGTGGCCCCTTCTTCACAGAGCAAACATTACTCACTGGAAATATCTGTGACAGTCAGGGGTGATGATACTATAAATATTGGCGGTCTGACTCAGGATCACAGCACTATGGTGGCAGTCTGTCCCAAAAACATTCCCTACTGTGACCTTCCAGTGTTAGTATTGGTGCTACAAATGGCATGTTGTGAGTAGAGGAAAACTGTAAACAATTTTTGCCTGAAGCAAACCGTTTAACAGTGCAAAAAGGCAGCATGGAATATATATATATATATATATATTTTACAAGATTTAATTACACATTAACACTCAATTTCATTGCTGAAATTCGGCTGCAAAAATACACTGGACCAAAACAAATATATTATATTATGCAAATATCTATGATGCCTATAGATATTTATCAGCTGATGTTTATTCATTTCAAACTCATTTAAGCTTGAAATTAGGTTTCTTAATGTATCCATTTATACCAAAGCAATGATTTTCACACTGTGTCTTACGTGAAGTTTTTGAGTTTATACACACATTCCACACAAAAACACCATTGTCTGGTAACCAAAGTCTTCTAATAAGCATCCTACCTTTATTGGAATTCTTGTTTTTCTACAGAATTCTATTTTCAAATAAATAAAAAGAATATTTATGCATCTGTCAGACAACACTAATGTCATGGGATAGTAAGATTTAAAAATAAATAACCTATTTCAAATTGCTGTTCTGTGAATTCATTAAATAATCATGAAATAAAAATGTATTGCAGTTTCCACAGAAATATTAAGATGCACAACTTATTTTGTCATTTAGAATAAATAATACTTTGAGCACTAAATTAGAATAGTAGAATGATTTATGAAAGATAATGTGCCACTGAAGACTGGATTAATGGCTGCTGAAAAAATTCAGCTTTGCCATCACAGGAATACATTCAATACTTAAAATATAGTCAAACAAACAGCAGTTATTTTAAATTGTAACATTATTTAAAATATTTACTAATATAAAACAGCCTTGATGAGCATAAATGACTAACGACTTTTCAGATCTATGCTGTATTTAATAATTTATGCTACTACTGCAGCTTAATTGCAATAAAACACATACCTGTGGTGTACAATGTATGTCATGATAGAAATCAGTAGGCAGAGCAGCATCACTGCAGTGCAGGCGTACACCACTGGGTGCAAATAATCCCCTGGATATGGAGGAAAGGACAGCACCCTCTTTAAATCCTGTCAATAAAATCATGAGAAATAAAAGAACATGTCAAATTATAAAAACACACCAGCCTTTATTGCATATATGCCTTAGCCTAATAGCATCAGTCTGCTTATTTGCTTCTTTATGAATTTATTAATGCATATACTGTTAGTGTCTATCTCAGCTTCTAACATTTGCAGTCTCTTATTGGTAAAGAATGTGTGGCAGTATAGATGCACAACATGAATAAAGCTGTTGGATTTAAGAAACTGACCATTAAGACAGTTTTATCTGTCTAAATAAAAGAAAAGGAGCATGTTGGAGGAAGAGACAGGAAGAAAGAGAAACAATACAAGAAGGGAGCGCTGTCCCTATGAGTCAAAGACTACACCCCCATACGCATCAATCTCTTTTAGTTTGTCTATTTTATCACCCAGCCCGAAGAGCCCCTTTGTTGTGTGCCTGAAGGGCTCCTTCCACTCTGGAAAGCAGCAACACAGATGTACATGCATGTCTTTACACTCCAACAGACTGAATATGCTCTATGCTCCTAATTACAGCAGCCTATTTCGCTTAGTCTCCATCTTTAAATGTGTGACAAATATGCAGACTTCATTTAACATTTCTTTCAATATCATGAAAAAAAATCAGTACAATGCTATTATGTACAAGGTTGGCCATTTGAAATGTAAATGGTAGCTAACATATAAACGAAAAAGCAACATACATGTTGAAATTATCATTAAACAAAAAGTAAACATATCCCTAAAATCCTGAATTTAGCCAGTTAAAGAGATTTAGCCTTGCAGTGTTTTTTGCACTTTTTTGTCTTCCCAGAGTGCATGTCTGCTTCAATCCAAGGTGAGATCAGCACAATTGCTGCCCATTAATCAGTTTCCCATAAAATATCACTCAGCGACACATTATTGATCCTTTGACCTCAGTTCTTCATCAAAGATACCCAGTGATGGGAATAACGGCGTTATAAATAACGGCGTTACTAACGGCATTACTTTTTCCAGTAACGAGTAATCTAATTGATTACTCTTCTCATTTTAATAACGCCGTTACCGTTACTGCCAAAAAATGCGGCGCGTTACTATAACTGATGATAAAGCTGTTTTTTTTTTTTTTCATCAGACCAACTAGATCTCTGAGCGAGAGGCAAATACTTTTTTTTACTGTTCTTCCTTGGTTAGTGGGCAGAGCACGAGACAAGCGCATAAATGCTGACGATTGGCTGAGGTAGAGTAAAATTTCATTGTAAGCCAATCAGAGGTAGAGTTGGGCGGGTTTTCGAAAGCACGCATAGTAGTGATGGGAATTCGGCTCTTTTGACTCAGCTCACTGAAAAGAGCCGGCTCTTTGGCTCACAAACGGCTCTTTAAATGACTTTGACTATAATATTTCAATTTTTATTACATAATTATTTAATTTCTATAGGCTAAATTTGAAAAAATAGAGTTGGCTCTTCAGATATGCGAGCCAGCTCCCGAAGTTCAACTAAAAAAGCCGGCTCTTAGAGTCGGCTCATTCGCGAATCGCGAACGACTCATCAAAAGCTCATTCGCGAACGAGTCGATCCATCATCACTAACGCTCATTCGCGAACGACCCATCATCGGACAGGACAGGACACACAACGAACAACACAAGCCAGTCAGTCAACGAGAGACAGGTATGGCGACGAGCCCAAATAATCCAAAAGTAGCCTTCTCTAAATAGAAGTATATACATTACTTTTTCCTTCAAGAAATTAAAGAAACAATGAAAGGAAATATCAAAAGTTCCCAAAAATCTATCGTGTTATTTGCATTGATCCACTATATAAACATAATATCTACATACATGCCATTTGATTGGAGGCTAGTGTCACTTTGTCCCACAGCAACTTTTTTTTAGATGTGTGTACAATGTTTCAAGTTTCTGTTAATAATGTATTGTATTAAGTGTCCATTTCATTATAATATTCAGATTTATCATAAATAATTGAACATGCACATGTATTTTAAGTTCCTTTAAAGAGGGGTAGAGGTGGGGTCACGTTTGAGCATTTAAAATTTAATTTTACTTGAAAGTAACGCAATAGTTACTTTCTTAAGTAACTAGTTACTTTAAAAATTTGTAACTGAGTTACTAATTTAGTTACTTTTTGGAAGAAGTAACTAGTAACTGTAACTAATTACTTTTTAAAAGTAACTTGCCCAACACTGAAGATACCATACCTTTAATGCTTAAGACATCAAACCACTGCTCCACTGAAAGTTAATGCTGATTAATATCAACTCCTCTGGTGCCCCAAGCAGAGGAAGTAATTTCAAACAGTGTGCCCATGAAACGGTTATTAAGGCTTTGGGGTATACTATAGTCAGTGCTTTGTACTAAATACAGATCTTATCAGTGTCGCCTCACTACAGGAATTATCAGAATTTCACTCTGTAGTGTATATAGGCCTACGTAAAGGCAATATTTGTTACTCTTTTAGGATTTTTATTTGATATCAGCAGAGCCAACCAAAGCTATTGTAGGTGAACCAATGATTCACTTTTAAGAAATCTCAAAATATCTGGCAAAAATACAATCTTCCATTAGAGTTGGGTAAAAATAAACTCCAGTGGATATCTGTGGCAATTACACACTAGCATACACATTCACTCAGTTGCTCATTCACCCATCCATAGCAGTTTGATGAGAATGTGCCCACTCTTCAAGCTCTGTGACCAACCACCCCTTTGACTCACAGTTAACTGTTTTTTTTTTTTTTTTCAGACAAGTTTGGGGTAAGATTTTTTAACCTTCTTATGCTTACAAGCATAAGAATTGCATTTATTTAATCAAAACACAGTAAAAAGATGAATACATTTAATGCATCCTAGCTAAATGAAATTATTAATTTATTAAAACACGTTTGAACTGTAGTTTATAGTATATGTATCTATCTACCAGTATGTATAAAATAATTGATTGAATAACATGACTGGAGCTGCTAAAGTCACTTCTCATTTCCAGCTTGGTCTTATCCAATCAATATATGTATCAATCAATCGTTCTATCTGTCTAACACCTACCTAATCATTTTCAGGATATAAGCATTGGACCATCCATTTATTTACCGATTCAATTAATTGAATCATATGAATGGACCTGCTAACTTTAGGTCTTTGCCAATTAGCAAGCAAGTTGAAAAAAGTTCAGTGAATAAAAAGTGAGCTCTAAAGAGATGCCATTTCAGGTCTAAGCCAATGAGCATGCAGAGAGGAAGAGGATCATCACTGGCTCAGTAGGACCTGTTATCATTCTGCGCACTGACCCTCTTTCTTCCAGTAGTAACATTCCATGCCAGAAGTGTAAATGCAATCACAATATCAAAGACTTGCAAAAAGAAAGCTAACTATACTACGCAAAAGCAAAGAACTGATAAAACATGACTTCTAAAATATTGTTTTAAAATGTGTGCCACTTGGATACAAATTCTAGGGAGTTTTGAGATGGTGATCATATGAAAACTGACAGATCCAATTCTGAAGCAAATGGAAGCATTGAAACAATGGGGAAGGACTGGCTGCTGTAACTAAGACACCATGCTTTCTCACTCAGACAGGCTGTGCTTGGATTCAATACGATTAGCGAAACAGCATAGGATTTTGCCCCTTAAATTGATTCAGGTACATCGTCCATTCATGAGCCAATGTGACTGACACATTTATCGTAGTCATATGAGGAAAGTGACATTTAATGAGGCACCAACCCACACGGGTTGGCTTTACACCAGGTTATTCTCTTCAGACTTATTTAAATATTGTGTGAGAAAGACAGATCCAACTGGTTATCCAGATAGACAAGTAAGCTGATGTTGCCAATTGTAAATTTGCTGTGTTCTGATTGACTGACGATCTGATCTGTTTGATTGGATCGTGGTGATCGCACTTATCGCACGTGCCTTTGAAGTGTTCTACAAAGCTAAAACCATTCAATCTCATAAAAACTATTAATATTATGTTCTAAAAAATGGTGTGATTTCTCCATATTTAGGTCTTTGATGCATCTTGAGCTTTAAGAGTGTTCTTGGCTTCTCCTTCTCTGTGCCTCAGTGAGCATGCTTATCTTGGAGACAAAACTTGGTCAATCAGTCTGCTCCAGTGCACAGACTCATCTCTTCAACAGAATATGACTGCTTGGGTTTGTTGCAGGCATATCTTCATAAACATATAGCAACTATGCACACTTGCATACATGCACACAAATGTTGCAAACATACGTTGTGCAATATATAAAAGTCACGTGCATGTGCATCCAGAAGGCCTACAGGCTAGCATGCACACATGCTCTCTTTTTACTCTCTGTTACACAGCAAAAAACAAACAGCAGTAAAAGGCTCATTATATAATCATCTTTGTATTCTTTCAAAAAAAAAAAGTTTAATATTCAAGATTTTGCTTCTGCATAAACAACTAAAATGAATTACCATGTGATCTATAATTAAACTGACTTCAGTATGCAATTAAGTTTTCCTCTGCAATGTTGGTGGTAGGGAGCTATGATCTTCACTGTAATTCTTGTGGAAAGTGTGCACTTGTGTGCGGTTAAAAAGAGCTGCTCTGCACACCCCTTGCACTTTCATGTCCTCTGTAATCTGAAAAAGCTCTTTTGCAAGGTCTAATGGATAATGTGGCACTCGGGAGAACATACTTTGTATTTTTCCACGGCTCTCTGGAAAACTTGATTCATTCGCAGCATTCAGATATTTTTGTACACAGGCAATGCTTTACAACTGACCGCTCATCCACACTATCTATGTTTTCTATTTAACTTGTGTTATTTCTCTCCACAGTCTCAACAAGGCGGCTAATGAAAAAATCTATATTTAATGTGTGTTTATTTATTTATATCTATTAATACTTAAATATCTTCAGGGTGATCCTAATCACTTAATTACAAAAAGCGTAGAAGCTAAGGCACTAAATAGACACAAAGAAGACCTTGAATAAATAGAAGAAACAACTTGTTGCTTACTACATTTAAAAGCCTTTTGAGATCTACAGATGTATCTTGAGATGGTAGAGGTGGTAGGAAAATGGCCCCAGCAACCAAATCATAAATGTCCCGACTAGGGATGTAACGATCAACTGCGAGCTGGTTGAAAATCAATTCATATATGTGACAATTCAAATGAGTTGAGATGCTAAACAAATCGCGATTCAATTAGGGGTAGGAGTTTATATGAATGTCTTTCTGAGGGGAACTTACTGTCTTTAGAAAAGTTTAGATGGTATTTTTTCTTTTCATCTTGCTTCTATATAATGCATATTAAAGTTCATACAGTAAGTGCAACGCTGCTTTGTTTACAGCGGAAACCAAGGAAATGGTTGAAGAGCCACCTGCTTGCAGAGTGAAGAGTTTGCATCTTGGTCAGCTCATCTGCTGTTTCTTTTTCATGCAGATATTTTTAATGTAGTGTCACTCAGACCATTCTGATTTTACTTCAAGTTTCGAAATTATACAACCTAATTTAGATTAAAAACTGCTAATGTTGCATGTTCAACCCTCTATATTATTATTATTATTATTAGTAGTAGTAAATCACTTGCATATGTGACTAAATCTTCACTCAGGGTGACTAAATGATGTTTAATATTAGCGTTTGGCTAATAAATTCTCAGATTTTACTTGCCAGTGTGTGAGATGGAGGTTAAGTATAAGATAAGCAGAAATATATTTTCACTCACAGAACACTCTGACAGATCACTTCAGAGTTCTCTCTCAGTCAAGCGATCTGTGATTTTTCAGTTCATCTCCAAGAATGGGCAGCACACCTGTATTTTGTGTGCAGCAAACTAGTGTGAAGGTGCACAACTCACCATCACATTGCTTTTTTCTCAAACACAAACAGAGAGACAGAGGGAAAGTGTCTTACATACCTTTCAGAATTTACGCGCTTTATGTAAACAATATTTTTTGTTGTTTTTTTCCTGTCAAAATACTACGGTTTTTTGGTAGTGGGTGGAACTAATGAGCAAATGACAATCTCATTGACTGGCGCTAACCTATAATGGTTTTGGTTTCAGCAAATCAGTTTGAGTGAATGCACATAACCTGATTAATATTCATGAATCCAGCAGCTCGTTAATCCTTAATGCGTTTTATATTGTTCTTATTGGTGGGATTCGTAGTATTATTATTAGTGCTGTCAAACAATTAATCGTGATTTATCAATTCTAAAATAAACATTTTTGTTTATATAAATGATGTGTGTGTACTTTGTATATTTATTATTAAATACACAAACATGAAGTATATATTTTGATATTTTCATAAAGCATTAAATTTGAAAATAATAATACACCCCTAGTCCTGAACATGAACTGAATATTTTGTCCAAACTGCTGATGGTTTCGATACTTATTGGTCTTATTGGTGTCACTGTAGAGACTTTTTAATTCCTCTAAAGCCACATCTGTTCATGAGCTACTTAAGATTAATATGTCTTGCCCTAAGTACCAAAAGTTTCAAATCTAGCTTGAATTGACTTTTTTATTATTATTATTATTAAAGGGACACTCAAGCCCTAAAATAGTCATATTATTTGGGTCCCCCTCGAAAATGAGATGTATCTCAAGGGGTATTCCCTTTAATAAAATTCTAATTTAAACTTATTTAGGTTCATAATTTTGATCAGGGGGCAACTATAATTGGTTTACCTGATTAAATGTTTAAAAAAATGCTGCAATACCTGTTTTCATCCACTTTCTGAACAGTATGTTTCAGTTTAGTTTTCTTTAAAGCTCGCCTTCCAAAAAGCCCAGTCTGCTCACATTGGTCAACCGGCCTCAGTCTGTTCTGACTCGTCTATTGAAAAACCATAATCAGTGAGTATAAATTATAAAATTGTCAGTAGATGGACATGATGTAGCTAGGTTACGGAAATAATGTAAGAACTACAAATGAGGCATTTAAGATGTTTTCTATTGAAAAATTAACTCCCTTTGGGACAGACTTTGTGCTTTGTTTATATGCACAAACAGCTATATTACACAGTACAGATAACATAACATAAAAAAGCAAATAGGTATTCTTTAAAAATAAAAAAAAATAAAATAAATAACATCCGTTGATCAGTACACTACATTTTGTGCCAAACATGACCACCCTTTGATCAGCTTTGCGAGAGGAATAATACTTAATGTAGTGAACTTGTGTTTAAGGACAGGTAAGCGGATGGTTTTAAAAAAAAAACACTCAGAATGCTTTCATATATAACATTGAGGTGCTGAGAAAAGTATACGAAATGAGTCTTGTGATAAAAAGGAATAGATGTTATTTTCTCTATTACACCAGATGTACATCCACACAATGGCATTTCCCAGCATCGACACTGATCAAGGTCCTGTGATTCACTGTTTTAATAGCTTGTTTGTTTACAAAGAATATAATCTTATCTTAATCTTTTCCTCTGTCTCCTTGCAATATGTCCCTGTTTTCAAAGCGAAACAACGCCCTTGCTAAGATCTATGTTCTTAAATTATTAGATCAAGGCAATTCCTAACACCGTCACTGACTGTAGGCCTAGTTGGTTCTGGTCTCTGTCCTTGGTGCTTAAAACAGATAAAGCGCTAAAGGCACTCTCCATGGTGCTGCTGTGATCTTACGTGTCTTTTCTGTATGGTGGAAAGGGGGAAAAATGCTTTTGCCTGGTTGGCTGATACCAGTGACCTGATTGGCCGGATATCTGAAAAGAAGAAGCGTCATACAGCCAATGTAGACGTCATAACGCACACAATTAAAACCTCTATCCACGTCATTCAGCCGCGAGTATACTTTGGTGCTGTCATAGATAAAGACAGTGTAATCGGAAAACAAAGCAAAATCGCCTTTGCCTCAGTAATAACCAAGGCCATGGACACGCCACAGCCCCTTGTGATGATTAGCTGACAATGACAATTGATATTCATTGCACGCGCTCTCCAGCTTCCAGAGCCACCAGTGCGGTTACCCTCTGACTAAATCCCTTCTACACAATCTCTTCCTTTTTCAGAGATTCAAAGGCATCGACTACTCGTAACTGAATAAAGTTCATTTAACAGTGCAGCGATGTTTAGCAAGCGTCTGGCACTGCAACATATTGACCCTCTTTCTCTGCCATTGAAAAACGCAACGATAATCTATGGTGCGATGCCATTGTGAGGCATTTCGGTAATTGCATATATCACTTCGGAGATCAATGCTAATGCCCAGTGCTAATGCCCAAACTCTCAACCTACTGGCATTGGTATTACACAGAAAAGTAACTGATTTATATCATCACCGATTTTTTTTTTTTTTTTTTTTTTTTTTTTTTTTGTGGATTACACAGGAAGAGAGACCAAAGTTTTACCTTATAACATGAACTGTCCTAACTTGTAATTAAAAATATAAATGAGGTACTTTAAATCACTCACCATCAGATCAGCAAAGTTAGGGTCCAGCTTTAGTGCAATAGGATCAAGTATCACAGTCGGTTATGATGTGGCCATCTGGCGCGTGGCCCTTGTGCACGCGGAGAGAAACGGCATTCCGACAGGCGCTGAGGGGGGGTCATTCTCCAGCAGGAGAGGCTGCAGAACATCCGAGAAAAAAAGCAAGAAATAAAGCGAACGTCACCATGAACCCTTTCCTCGTTGAAAGTCAGCTCAGAATTGACGAGCTTCAGTCATTTGCGGCGATTTCCGTCGGGCACGTGCGCATTTGCCGTGACGTAAGTCTTTAGAAATATCACTGGTGAAATGTTAAAGCACAGGCATTCGAGAAAAAACAATAGTGCGACCTGTTCACAACGTAAGCAGTGTAAATATGGTTTTTAAACAGTCTTACTGTAATCTGAGAGCCATAAAAACGATTTAACACCCTAGTGTCTCCAAAATCGTAATCCTATGATGAGCAAACAAAGCCAACACCCCTTACCTTATTCCAAAATGGCACACTCAAGAAATCCATCAGAAAATGTTTTTAGATGAACGCAAGACACATGAATTCATGAGCAACCCTATGTCGTGAATATCACTCACCGTATCAGAAATAGATATAGGATACTATCTGAACGTAACATTCACCTCATAGACCTATCCTTACCTATTTTTAAGAGAGCAACTGGTGTCGTACCCCATCTTTACGTCCCATTATCTGATAGACTTGACGAGCGTGAGCGCATGTAATAGGCTACAGGCTTCTCCATCTATAAGGAAGGCAAATATCAGGTCTTGGGATTTGAACCGAGAACCGAGGAACCGGTTCCATTTTTCAAACCAAATAGCGTAACCAAATGATTTAAATGACGCTCGGTTCCATTGACTGCTCTCGAATCTTCTTTTTTCCGCCGGTGCAGAAGGAAAACCGTGGTCAAATACTCTCTGTTTCCCGTACTACCGTGCACCGCAACACCGCCAATGAGTCTTACTGCGTGAGACACTGCGCGACAAGTGTTTAACGAATGACTCTAATGAGCCGATTCTTTTAGTGAATCAAAGACATAGGCTACAACACAAGAAGCTTTGTCGATTCTCGAGCAAATGACACTCATGAGTCGGTCCTTTACTGTGAATCAAAACACTTTTGAACAATTAAGCTGTTACTGAATTTATATGACTCACTTCCTGACCACCAAGTTATTATTTTGGTCATGTCCGACTCGAAATGGCATGGCTACTGGCAAGTTGTTAATATTATTAAATTTGTAAAAAATAAATAAATAAATAAATAAAATGTTCTCACATTTAGCATATATTTGTTATGTGAAAGTATGTGAAAAATAATGAATACATTTTTATAAACAGACCTTTAGTAATTGTATTACATTTTGATAGCCCATGTTTCTGTTGATATCATTGGAAAAATATTGATAGCCAGTTAGAAATCCGTTTATCTGTTTACTCCCCCCCCCCCCCCATATTTATTTATCTTAATTACTAAAATAATTAGTTAGCTTAAATGAACCGTTAAGAAACCAGAATCTGATGATGTATTGCTCCTATAAAACCAATGGCATATTGAGGGGGCAGAAAAGTAAAACAGTTTCTCAGAAATATCGTGGGTTGGATTTTTGGAAAAATTCTTCTTCCCCCTAATAAGGCGTCTGACAAGTTTTCACTTTAGCGTGGGATCCACCAATCTGTAGAAGAGGACGTGTGTGAAAGCTGGATGTCACGTGTCGCGTGAGAGGCGCTGTTGAGCGCGCGCGGTTGAAGTTACCCACTGCAGAGGTGGAAATGGTTGTTACCGTCTGAGCTCGCGGGCACATCACCGCTGCAGCGCTGATTTAGACAGACAACATACCAGGTTTTACCCTTCGCAAGCAGCGCGTTTAGGAGAATCACATCGGGAGGTTTCACCCCACACCGTTATTGCTTAAAAGCCACACTTAAAATAAATCACGTTTTTTAAAATAGTTAAAGTGCACTTTTTTGTTTTGGAATTTTCTGTGTGAACACAGTAGGTACTTGCACCATTTACACTACAAAACGTTTTATGGTTGCGACCAAAAGCCTAGGCAGCTGACTTGCTGCCTTATGAGGCCAGTGGCGGCTCCAGACAATTTTGATTGGGGGGGCAATGGGGGGTACTGGTCTTTTCAAGGGGGGTCTCATGAAAACCAACAAAAAATACAGTGGACATGGCTAATAACTGCATATTTCTGCTACTAAACAACAAAAACACCTTCGCAATGTAAACAAATGACAGGCTACATTTGTTATTCATATCCTTCACACTGCACTTTCATGTCAGGTATATTATGCATTTTTATTGACATTGATATTTTTACATTTATTTCCAGATAGATATTATTGAGTTTACAGGCTAAAGTGGTCTTGCTGTTGTAAACACTGTTGCTATTGTAGAAAAAAATATTTGCATCACATTTAAAATATAATTATATTTTAATTCATTTCTGAATTGTTTTTATTTTTATAATGATAATTCAGAGAATGAGAAAATCTGAATAAGCCTAACCAGTGTTGTGATAATTATTTTTACGTGTTAAAAATAAATAAGTACTGTAATATAATAAAAGTTTATTCAAATAACATAAAAAAGACCAGACCCCTCGATGCCTGTGAAACTTTTCTCCCTCAAACAACATGCTAGTAGTGTTACTTCTACACTACAGGCTGCACACAGCAATATAAACAACGTATCTGCATGTTCTCACATCACATCGTTCTTGTAAAATAATAATAAGTAAATAAACACCAAAATCACTTCGCTGAGAATGAAATACCACTTACCAGATGCCACGATGTTGAAAATATCGTCTAGCAATTTAAAAATGCGCGTGCAGCATGAGGAATCTTCCCGGTTGGATGAGATCGTAGTCAGGTGAACTGTCATCATGTTGGTCATTTTATTTACGGCTAATTTATTATTAATAAATTGTATTAATATTATGATTGGGCGTGGGCAGGCATTCACAAAAGTGTTATTACAAAAAAAAATTGAGGAAATTTTGCTTTGACAAAAGGGCACTTAAGGGGCAAAGGAGCAGGTGCTCAAGTGAACTGGTTCTTTCGGACAATTCGATCAAATAAACCAGTTGAAAAAAAAATGGTTCACCGGTTCTTTTGCGCTCGATGTAATGCCGTCATTGGCGATGATTGCCCTTCATTCAAGCCTTTGGTTTACCCGCGCTTATAACATTAGCACAGAATCAGTTCAGAATCAATCACCAAAAGAATCAGTTCGGTTCAGATGCGCTCTGTGTCGGTCTGCTTCACGCTGAATCACGCATGCGCAGTTATCATCAGCTCATCGGTTCTCGAATCGGACGCGTCCGACAGAAACGGTTCTCGGTTCAGTGTATGAATAAATGTCGAAATAATTATTATTTATTATTGTTCTGCGTAGTTTGAAGAGAAACATTTTTGGATCTTTATCCCGAATATATATATTTTTTAATCAGGAAGAGGCTGGGGGGTCAAATGGGGGGTCAAGGCATTTTTTGGCAGGGTCTTGAGACCCCCCAAGACCCCCCCTGGCGCCGCCGGTGTATGAGGCAATGACTTTGCAGGCAGTGTTTTTGCATAAAGGCACCTCATGAAACTGATTTTGGACAGGCTTCTGAGGGAGCATAACGTTTTTAATAATCTACAACAAAATAGAACAAGTTTTGGTGATAACTAAACTAATATTTAATTACTATAATACTAACTTCTCTCTAGAAATAACATCAAAAGTGCAAAATTAGTCAGACATATACATTTACATAAACTGACCACCAAACGCTCAACTGTCTTGGAATGGAGCGCACAGGATTATGGAATTCTAAAGGCAGTGAAGGTTTGAAAGTTTGAAGTAGATAATAATGTAAGTAGAGCAGCAAGATTTAAAAACAAGCAATTAATTTGTAAATTCAATCTACCTTACGTTCACGTTGTGGAAATAAAAACCAGAAGACAGTAAGTGCAGGGCTAAGCAGCAGAGACCTAGTCTATGGTAGCAGACATATTTGTATGCAGTGATATTACAAAACAAAATAGTGAGCTATATCCCACAAAAAACACACTTCCCATGTTACCAATAACATGCAAAAACACAATATTTAATATATATAAAGTACTTTAAACTAATGAGAAAATAAAATAAGTTTACATGCTTGGTGGAGAAAAAAATCTAATTATTCAAATTCAACTGAGTGGTTTAGACTCAGTTAACAGTTAGACTCAAGTGAGTAAAAGCATCTTTCAGTTATCAGTAAGCGTCTCAGAAAAAGTATAAGATAAGTCAGAAGATATCTGTGAAGACACTTTTATTTCTGGATTAAGGTTAGAAGCAGAATACAGACAAAGATAGACATATCTATATATATACACTAAAGATGTGTTTTCCCCCTGAGGTGGTACAACTGTCACTCTTTTCAAATTCCTCTTAAAACTATGACCGCCCACTTGTTTTCTACCATGTTAGGTCTCAGTATTGCAATGCCGTGGGGCACGTTTTTACCGTCACCCACATTGCTAAATGAAAACAGTCCACAACTAAAGACCTACCTGTTTTATCAGCAGTGGAACAGCTGCTAGCTTTCATGCAATGCTCACGTTTTTTTTTTAAAGTGTGCCTGTTTTTTTGTTGTTGTTATTGTTTTCTCTGAGACTCATTATTTGCAGTTACACTACAATGCT
Source organism: Carassius auratus (assembly GCF_003368295.1). NCBI lineage: Eukaryota > Metazoa > Chordata > Actinopteri > Cypriniformes > Cyprinidae > Carassius > Carassius auratus. Next base: position 27,846 of record NW_020524147.1, on the reverse strand, counting down.
ATTCAATATGGTTATATTAGCATGCTAATTGAAATTTTTAAAGCAATTGCCCTAGAGAATGCTGAAAGGTCCCTGATCCAGTCGTTGTTGCGTTAAAAGTGTAACTAGCCAAGCGTAATTAAACCCTGTGACTTGGTTTACATACTCTTGACTGTTTTCAATTTAAGACAAAATGAAATGATTCCTCCTAGGACAATTCTGTGTATTGGATTGTGCAAATAGATATTAAATAAAATGACCCATCAGACACCTCAAAACAAAACCTTTCGCCTTGGGTCAGGAATTGTCTTGATGTGTGAACACCAGTAAAACAAAAATAACAATGTCAAAGTGAAAGTTTAGTAACTTTGGTAAAAGCTCAAACTCGGTTAGTTAGATGGTTAAATCGATAGTTTTTCTCACACCCATCATATTATTCCAGGTCTACACTCCTTCTAATCCAATCAAAATTTAATTTGGATGCGCAAAGTTTGATCAATTAATGCATTTACATGAAGGCTTTTCAGTCCTACTGATTTCAGACAGTCAATCTGATTTCAAATGAATTATTTGGTTGCATGTAAACATAGCTATTGATGCATAACTAGCACATCGTAAAAATCAGTTGTTGACATTGTTAATTAATGTTTTATTGGAACTAATTGCCTTGGCTTAACTTGGCTCACACAGTTTTGATTGTAGTAAATGTGTGTGTGGGGGGGACAGAACAAACTGAAATACACAAAGATTCCTTTTAACATAAAGGATTCCTCAGAAACATAATGGCTCAAAAAATAGCTATTTAGCTAGATCACTAATTTAGAAGACTGACTGATACTCAAATAGATTCAAGATTAAAGGCTAATGCATGGATGGATAGATGAATGGAAAATAAATGCATACAAGTTCCATCCTAACTTCCTGCTTCAATAAGAAAATATAGCTCCAAGCAGCAGTTACAAGGGTTTAAGCACTTTAGGCATTTAAGTTCCATAAGGTAAAATAGATTGTATCAACATGGCTGTAACCACCTAAATCAATGATTAAAATAGCATTTTTGTTAATTGCAGGTATTTTACCAAAGAAATATGATGATTTTTAACAGTTATGACTGTTATAACGCTATCTATGGCGAAATTTACATTAAATGTTGCCTGCTTGATTAGAATCATCTGTCGTATAATTTTACAGAGTTTCATGCAGTTTAGGCTAATTATAAGTATACTGTAGGCTTTTGGGTATAATTGGGCACATCCCTTTAAAAGTGATGCTGTTGCAACTAACCATAGTGTAAAGTTAAATATTTTTTAGATCTACAGGGTCTAGAGAATTGCACTACAGTAGTTTTGTTGTGATTGGGTGAAAACCTAGGACTAGTTCTCAAAAGTAGCCTTTTTAAATAATCTTGAATATTTAATGACCAGTTTGATTGACAGCATCCTAGAGGCAAAGCTGTTCAAAATGAGGAGATCTATCATATATGAAGATCTAGAGTATGTGCGAATATATGAACTTTTTTTAGAATTTAAAGTCATTTTCATATTAATTTTTTTTTTTCATTAATTTTTATTTTTTACTGTTAGAGTAAATAACTAATGAAACTTTGCATGTTTGTTAAGTTTCTATTTTTGTTTAGGTTTTACAGGCTTTTGGGTATATTTGGCCATGCCCCTTTTCCCGTTATAGGTAACCAAATTACAAATTATTTTATTTTCTTAATAATTATTATTTTATAGAGTCCAGAGAATTGAGCTGCATGGATTTGATCGAAATTGTATGTCATAAAATATACAATCATTTATGTACTTGAAACATACAGTTTTGCCCCCTAATGGCCAATTTCTTAAAAAATTCTTACAGACCTTTGGGGATATGGGTCCAACATGCCCACAGTTTTGTTCTAATTGGCCTCTGTTAACCTTGTCTAATACTGTAGCTGCTAAAATTTCATTGGCTGATGGCAGCCAATTTGTTTTTAGAAATGCCATTATCCTCATAGACCCTTATGGCACATTGGACAAGGACAATGCATACCAATTTTTCAGGTCAGTTGAACTAATGATTGCATAGTTATAATCGTTTTTTATGTTATTTTCCACCTTATAACACCACCAAGTGGCAGAGATGTGCATTTTTTCAAATATATTTGACCAAAGATTGAGCTCTTACACATGTATACTGAGTTTGGTGAAGACCGTTCAAAAGTTATCGCCATTTTATTCAAATTGGCCCTGTCCGTTAATAACCTTTTGGCATCCCTATGCGATGGTGAGTCAAATTTGTTTTTGATAATTATTGATATTCACTGTCCAGGGAGATTTTCTGCAGTGGTTTGGCTCTGATCAGTTGAAAAACCTAGGTCTAGTTCACAAAAGTAGGTTTTGAATATACTTCAAAATGGCGGGAAAACCGGACCTCGTAGAGCGAATCTGAATCTTTCTACACTTTTCTTCGTTTTGACCCAAGGATTCCAAAAATATTTTTGAGTCTATGAGAAACCTTCTATGAGATACAAGCATTTTCATGCTTTTATTTGCTGTAGCACCCCCTATTGTCCTATTGATGTGAGTCTTTGTCAGGTACACTACCTGCTTGAAAACTAAACAAAAATATTTCATGTGGTCTTGTAATGACTTCTCAAGTTGCATATGCCTATTTACAGTGGTCTGTGATATAAAAATAGCATAAATGGGGACGTGTTCTTCTATACTACAAAGTATTTAATCTTTAATAATATGCAAGAGTCAGCAAGATGGGGTCCAGATGTCTTTCTACCGATTGTTCACATTTAACCCGCAGGAGTCAAAGTAAAAGTTTACAGTAAGATGGGAAAATACTGGTTATAAAAATTTGATATTCAAATATAAGGCTGCAACTTTGTGACAGCATTGTCTCGGACAGAAAGTGCCTGTCAACTGTCACATGTGATTTAAAGGCAGGTTAATATTTGTCAGCATTCATCTGGAAAGGCTGTCTCAACCAATCACTGTTCTCAAGAAACATGCATTGTGCTACTGTTAATATACAAAAGGCTGGTGACTGCTGTGATGACAGGCTGGATGGGACATCAACCATCAGCCAGTCTCTGTGAGAGAATCTCCCACTAGATACAAATTACTGTGCTTCAGCAAGGAGTGGAGCAAGCTAAAAGTTGCTATAAACGCACCAACAAAACCCAAATGCACACTTAATTATATAAAATTTCCTTAATTATGTTTCAGTTGCACCATAAGAATAGTTTTATGGTATTACACAAAGACTGACTGTCCTAATAACAATCTAAATGTCATTGTATGTTAAACATTAAAGATGTTTGATGATTTGTTCATAATCAGCAGCATAAACGTATTGTGGATACACTGTTATTTTAAGCTTTTGGCTGGAGAAAGTGCTAAATGTTGGGCAGTAAGCCAAAGTGATGAATGTACAGTAACTAGATGTTAGCAGCACTGTGAGAATATGGGAGAGGAGAGGATGATTTTCAGAGTGCTTGTTTACTAGATAGAGCTGTCAGATTTGGGACCAGCATTTTTTAAAGGAATCTATACTTTTATATAGCAAGGATGCATTACATACCGTACTTTCTGGACTATAAGTCACACTTTTTTATAGTTTGACTGGTCCTGCGACTTATAGCCAGGTGCGACTTATTTATCAAAATTAATTTGACATGAACCAAGAGAAATGAACTAAGAGACATGAACCAATAGAAAACATTACTGTCTCCACTGAGCAGCATACAGCGCCCTCTCACGGCTGTAGACGGTAATGTTTTCTCCTGGTTCTTGGTTCTAAATAACTGCGATTTATAGTCCAGTGCGACTTTTATAGGTTTTTTTCCTCATCATGACGTATTTTTGGACTGATGCAACTTATTCTTTCTATATATATTTCTATTTAAAATAAATGACGTTTTTTTTTTAAACTTACTACTCATTAAAGATTCATGAAAAAAATGCACCATGCTTTCCATAAAAATAATATAGAAGTACAACTATTTTTAACATTGATAATAATAAGAAATGTTCAGCTTAGAATAATTTCTGTAACACCGAAGGACTGCAGTAATGGGTGCTGAAAATGTAGCTTTGCCATTACAGAATGTTAACAAATATATTACAATATAAATATATATATATATAAAATATATACGCACACAATCAGGTAAATCCAAATGCAGTGTTTATTAGGGTATCCAAAATCAATAATCCAGTCAAGCAAAGGTCAAAATCCAGGTAAGCAGACCAAAAGCAAGAAGCATGAAATGGCAAGGAAACACGAAATACAGGGAGACATAAGACAAGAAATATATAGACAGGTGCGAACAATGTGAGTGGGAACAGCTGTGTGCAATGAACAGTGATTAGTCAAGAGAAAGGCTAGTGTGAAAACAATTCCTGACGTGGGGTGACGATATGGGGAAGTGAGACCTCTAGTGGACACCTATGGATACACAGACCAGACACTGTGACAGCACTATTTACTTGCAGGAAAAAAAAATATATTTGTGGAAGCTTTGTGTTTGGTTGGCTAATATAATATTAAAACTCAAGTCAATATTCTCTGTAATAATATTTAAATATGTCATCCTGGTATTGCAGATTCACTCTCTCTTGTTTCATACAAATGCATCTGTTGCCATTTTGCAAAGATTTTTTTTTTGTACACTGTAATGGATTGTAAGATAACTAACAAACTGATAAGTTTTTTAAAAAGTTTAATCTTAAATCAATATCTTTTATCACCATAATTATTCATGTGGTGACATGCGTGTAATAAGTCCTATGACTATACCATATCTGTTAATGTCCAGCTTGAACTTGCCACTTGCCAGCAACTGCTTTCTTTACAGAAGCTTTGTGTACAAATCTTTTAAATCAAATCAGTATTTTATGTCTATAATTTAAACTAGTAATTATTTAGTTTTGTGGCAAGTAGATGTATAATATGCGGAATAGTGTACCTTCATCCAGTTGTTATTGCAGAATAAAGCCCGACGTGAAACGTCATAACATTTCACAACATTACTGTTAATTACAGTTATTACTGCAGCCCCGGTGAGCATAAAAGACTTAAAAACATAAAAAATTGCCTAAACCACAAAGTTTTGAACAGTAGTATATATAAACATTGATTATCATTTGTATCTCTGTAGAACTATATAAGGCTAAAGACTGTCTAAATATGAGACTATTATGAACTAATTTTGCACAGAGAATCAAAAAGATATATATAAAAAAAAACTCATAAACCATTGAAATTACTTTGAACAGAGCGAATTATGTCCTGTCACAGTAAAACAGCAGAGCAACAAAATGACTGAGAGAAGATGATATGGCTAAGTGACAGGAAATTTCACCTGGCAAAGTGAATCACAGTTCATTTTCTACATGGATCAGCCCACATCTTTGTTACTATGGAAACAACCCAGTTCCTCTGTGCAAAAGGTTTGGGGCAAATGAGGTCAGGGGTCAACAAAGTTAGAGAGGATCAAGGGTTAACATGATGCGTTAAGGCTCCATGTCAGATGGTGAAAACGCTTGCCATGGCAACACTTCCCCAAACAACTAAAGAGCACTCAGGAGACAGCATGTGATGAAGGTTTCTATTTTACTGTAGAGCAGGCCATCTCTGTGATTAAAAAGTCATCAATTGTGTATGAGAATATGTCTGTTGAAAGATTCAATGACAAAGAGTCACGAGAAGAGCTACAGTACATCCCAACACATATACTCTGACACATGCGCAAACAAACCCCTGAAAATGGATGTCACGCTAATGATATAAGACATGTATGAAGCTTGAATGAGCATCGCAGCTGCGCTGTCAGTAGTAAGCTCTAAGTGGAAGAGATAGCTTGACATGGTTTTTTATAGTTCAGGTGAGATGCATCTAAAGATTTCAGAAGGCTAAATCACATACAGAGCTGGGAAGTAACTGATTACATGTAATTTTTATTATTTAATCAGATGCCAAAAATTAAGAACTTGTAATTAGTGTATATTACATTTTAAAATGCTCAAAATCAGACTATAGTTACTTTTTTATGGATTACATGTTTACATATTATTTATTCAATGGCAGTATATTATTCATGATGTACTGATCCTTCTTTTTTCCTCTTTTAAATACTCCTTTCTAAAAAAAAAACTGCTGTCATACCATTCAGCTTTGACTACATTCACAAAGACTTACAGAAAGAAAGAAATATATGTTCAATACGGTATGTTTAATAGTAAATTTAAAACAAGTTTAATAAAAAAAGTAATCTAAAAGTAATCTAAAAAGTAGTCAGAGTACATTACCTAAAATAAGTAACCTAGATTACTTTACTAACTACAGTTCATATCATGTCATCTGTAATCAGTAACAGACTTAAATTTGTAAGCAATCTACATAGCACTGGTCACATATGAGGAATGCAATAAAATAAAAATCTGTTTAGAGCAACAGGCAATTTGTTTTGTAAATGGAGCTAACCTACTTTTTCAATGGTATTTGTTATTATCACATTTCACAATGATATATGTAATGTTTTCTGTTATTATTCCCTGTAGCACACCATAAGATATGTTGAGACCTATTTATAAAGCTTTCTGTGGTTGAACTGGGTGAACTTTTAGAGTAATATAATAAAATATCGGTTTTGAGTGTGGCCTATCCAATCCAAATTTAGAGTCTGTTTTATAATGTACTATTTGTTTCAATAATAAGCTATGCACAGTTTTACTTAATCATGTAATGATAATGGTAAGGGGGCAAACCCTGAAAGCAGCTGCAGCAGGAAATTAATACGAATTGAGAGCTTTTTCACATATACAGCATCACAATATAGTCATCGACATGTACAGACACCAATAAAATGATAATAAGAGGTTCTTTAAAAATGGTTGGGTCACTACTTCTAGGTTCTGTTGCTTTTAGGGACTATTTGTAAAAAAAAAAAAAAAAAAACACTGAGATATCGATGGCAGATTTTTAATTGCTTAGCGGTCATCATTAACAATATATGACCATAGAATGCCACAAGTGACCTAACTCTTATCTTGACTAATGATAATCAAGTATTTCATTGAGCAATGTGATAATTTCTTTCAGTTTACATATATGTTTACAATGCATTGCATTTTAAACACTAAAATCACATCTTACAGCTTAGTGAACTAGCCAATATTTTTCACGAGTCATTAGCATCTTTGAAACAGTCACTCTGTACTGCAGTAGTTGACAGCTGCTCCGATAATCTGTTGATTTGTGAGGAGCTTGTTAACTTGTTAAGCCATATTACAGAGCAGAGCTGGAGCCTCTGTGGGATTTCTCTCATAGGTGTGGGAGAAGTGTTATAGATTAGATATTTTTACTCACAAAAGCATTACTGTGTGTGAAAGCATTATTATTATGTCCTGTGGCAGTCACAGCATTTAGTTCACTAAACTGTCAAATGAAGTCGTTTTCCTTCAGAAATGCAGTTGGCAGCAGCATGGTAATTAAGGAGCAACATCTGTTCCTCTTGTTATATGAGGTCAACATCCAATAGAATCTGTGGCATTAATTAAAGCTCAAAAGAGCAGAGGTGCTAAAAGGTTGTGACATAAAGCCAGAGGGTCAGATTTTGCCTTAAAAACATCAGCTGGTTGCAGAAAGAGAGAGTTACTGCTGCAATTTACAGTGAATAAATACATAAAAATTATTGCAAATGATGCTATACACTTCATTAAAGAAATACATAAATGAGGTATTGATACAAAACCGAATTAAAACATTACAATGTAAAAATGTGATTTCAGAAACATATTATATTAGTGAATATTTGATCAAATCAGAAGCAATAACTACAGAGCTTGGTGTATAGGTATAATACTACAAATCACTGGATGGATTTCCTGACATTCTCATGGTCAGGATCATGTCAGTCCTGGACAGTCATTCCAACACTAACTCTAATGCCCTTAATTCAAGGTCTATGCCGAAAGCCTTCGGCTCAGCTCTTTTAATTAAATTAGTCTCAACCTCGGAGCATGCAGCGAGGCAATGAGGAAACATTAGTTATTTTATCTTGATGCCTCTACCTTCTGTCTCTCCCTGGTGTTTTAATTGGAGGATGGGGAGAGTGAACAAAATTGTTGTTTTTAACACTGTATCTGTCTGATTCTACAGGAGGGTCATCTGACATTTAAAAAGATCTCATCGACTAGCATTTTTTTCAGCTCTAGATGTGTTGAGTCACAGAACAGGATAGTAAATCATTAGATCATCCAGGAATTCATTGCTAAATTAGATTATTTCATTAGCTACAATTAGTCTAGTCGCGCTTATAGACCAGCTCACCAGCTGATGCATTTTGCACTTGAAAAACAAATAGAACTGAGTGTTTCTATATCACTTGTTTTAACAAGAATGTCTTTCATTAAGCAAGGATGCATTAATTTGATCAGAAATGACAGTAAAGACATTTATTATACAAAATAATTATATTTCAAATAAAAGCTCTTCTATTAAATTTTCTTTTAAAGGGATCCTAGTATGCTTGTTCACTTTTTCAACTTAAGTTAACAGATGAAAAAGATCTGCAAAGTTACAAAGCTAAAAGTCCACTTCAAAAGGCGATATTTTATCTAACAGAAATCACTTTTTAAAAACTACAAAGAACGACTCGTTTGGAGTACAACGCATATTTTCCGGGATTTGTGATATCACAAATATCGACGAATGGGATGAGACCTGGTTGAGCTGCACTAGAGAAGGCAACAAGTGTTGTCACAATGTCAGAGACATGCTTGCTTTCCCAAGTAAGACGAAGTTAGAGTGGTTAAAATCATCCAGGTTTAAATCGCGCTCCAATTTATTTGATTTTGAAGCAATATTTACACTGAAGTTGGCAGGCGGCTATGATAAGGAGCATGACATTTCCTGACCAGGTTTTGAGTGCTGTCAATCACAACATACACTGGCCCAGCTACCAATCACAGCACATTTCGTATTTCAATAGGCAGGCCTTCATTTGATCCAGGAACTACTCAAGCTGTTCATGGCAGCCTCGGGAGAGAGGTGTTGTAATAATGGAAAATATGGGGAAAATAATGTGTTTTTTCGAACAACCTGGTATGAGAGCACGTTTTAGTACACCCCCAAAACAGAATCAAGACTTTGTAAATGAGCATAATAGGACCTCTTTAATCACAGAATACACTGACCATTTAATCACTGAGGCAATACTGAGCCTTCAAATCAGATCGACTGTTTCTCATCTTTCTCTTTGTAAATATCCCATAGATTCCATATGGGGTTAAAGTCAGGCATGTTGGCTAGCCATCTCCATTAAAGCTTGTCAGCAGATGAAAGCATTAAGTGCTCCAAAATCTCCTGGTTGATGGCTGCATTGACTTTGGCTTTGGATAAAACACAATGGACCAACACCAGCAGGGGTCACATCACCCCAAATCATCATTGGCTTCGGAAACTTCACACAGGACTTAAAGCTTACATTGTTCTTTATTCTTGCATTGTTTCTGTTTCAGAAGTGGCTTGGTAGCCCTTTTCCAGAAGACATCTGAGCTGTGGTGACTCGTGATGCACTGACTCCAGCTTCAGTCCACTCCTTGTGAAGCTCTGTCAGATGTTTGAACCGGCTTTTCTCAATCCCTGTTGCTTGTGCACCTTTCCCTACCCATTTTCTTCCTTCCAGTCAACTTTTACACTTAAAATGCATTGATACAGAACTCTGTGAACAGCCACATTGTTCAGTAACAACCTTCTGTGACTTCCCCCTTTTTGTGGAGGGTGTCAATGGTTGTCTTCTGGAGCATATTATATTATATTATATATATACACTTATGGTTAATGACGTCAAGTTGACCATTCTAAAAAAGTCAGATGCATCAGTGTATCTGGAGTGGTTAAATAAGGCATCTACACTGAACGAAATGATAAATGCAACACTTATGTTTTTGCCCCCATTTTTCATGAGCTAAACTCAAAGATCTAAGACTTTTTCTATGTACACAAAAGGCCTATCTCTCTCAGATAATGTTTACTAATCTGTCTAAATTGGTGTTAGTGAGCACTTCTCCTTTGCCGAAATAATCCATCTACATTACAGGTGTGGCATATCAAGATGCTGATTAGACAGCATGACTATTGCACAGGCATACCTTTGGCTGGCCACAATAAAATGCCATTACTACTGCTCACTTGAGACAGATTTGTGAACAATATTTGAGAGAAATAGGCCTTTTGTGTACATTAAAAAAAATCCTAGATCATAGAGTTTAGCTCATGATTGGGGCAAAAACAAAAGTGTTGCATTTATAATTTTGTTACATTTATCTACATATGAATAAATGTTAAAAATAGTTGCATTAAATCGTTCACTTCTACATAAAGACAAAAAAATGTATCACTTTAATATTTTCTATGTATTCTGTACAACTGGTTGCTACTTACAATGGTAAGATAGAAAACGTCTCAATATTTTTTCTACGCTAATTATTGTGCTAATCAGATAATTTTAGATAATCCAGCCCTGACATTAAAACAAAACAAGCTGATCACTGTACATGAGTCAGATGGTTTGTTCCTGTTAAAGTGGGTGGTCCTTGGCTAGAAAAAGTAGCATATGAGATGAGTCTTCAGGGAGGTTTACAGTAAATGTAACTGCATTACTTCCTGCACTCCGGCGGTACCTACAGTGTTCTGCATGTTCCCATCACTTTTGTTTATTTCATCCAATGCAAGAAACATGTCTCAGCTAGTTACCTTTGCAAGTCCAGCACATAGTTTAAGGGGATCCGCTGTCGGCATCTATCATTAGACATGTCACGCGTGATCAGTCATATAAATCTCTCCATCGCTCCCTATCTGCATCCATTTGTTCCTGTCTGCATTTATATATGCTGCTTGCAAATATAAACACATTTCTGGGTCAGTACAAAGAGTCAGCATGAGGGCATTAGCATGATCAAAATCCGGTCTGTGCTCTTCCAAAAATAACAACACAGCCACCCTGACAGAATGTGTGAGCTTGAGTGTGCGAGTGGACATCTATGTAATATTATGCATGAAATAACATCAATTCTCTCTCTTAGGACTCGCTCCTACAAAGAGATGGGGTAAAAGGAGCAGCCTATGTCTCATTGCATTTCTCCTTACAGAGGTCAAACGCTTCCTTTGGTGCTGCTCTAAGAAACAAAAGGTCTAAGTAAAAAAATAATAATAAAATGCTGCCTGCAACCCATTTTACTTATGTAATGTGATGTATTTCCAAGTGAACTAGCATATTCACGTGAGGCATGACATCATTTTATCAACTGAGAACTACTGTAGATTGTGAAAAATGGGCATTATGTAACAGAACTGAGCCTAAAACAATGCCTAAATATCTACTAAACAGTAGCTTAATGGAATGATCCAATTCAATACAAATTAAGCTCAATCAGCAACATTTGTGGAATATCTTTTCTTTAAAAGATTTATTATAATAAAGAAAAGAAAAGAAAAGAAAAGAAAAGAAAAGAAAAGAAAAGAAAAGAAAAATTGGGAATGTGATGTACTTAAAATGGAATGGTGCAAGCTTGCAAATTTCTGTTTAAACGTCGGTACATAATGCAAACAATATGATCATGTAATACCATAATTCTAGAGTACAAAAGGCGGCAAACTCTAAAACAACTGCAAAAATGATAATTTAAACAGCATTACAGCTAAAATAATTATTGTTTTAACAGAAGCCTTTGAATTTTTACTTTTTAAATCCTGTGCCTCATCGTTACCTTTTATTTTTTTAAGAAAACAAGGGACAATGTACGCATTCTACATACATTCTGTTATAATGCTTTCTATTTATACAACGACACCCTTTACCGTCATTAAAAATAAAAATGTGTGGACTCCTGAAACATGATGATCTGATCTAAAAAAAACATCCATGAAATGTTTCACAGCCTAGGAAAAATGCTCACAGTTCCAGTGAGGCAATTACTACAGTGACTCAATGTTACACAGCTCAGATTTCTTGTCATTAACATAGAAAATATCATGAGCCAACAACAGCCAACTGTGCTGAATCTATTTAGTATGAATAGCCTCAAATCTCTGATACTCTATAAGATACTTTTATCACCCAGGCAGATATACATCCTCATGTGAATGAACATTTGTAGCGCTGAACCACATTGACTTCCTTCTAATTATTAATGTTCTGCTCAACACTACCCCGCCCCCCACCCTGAGAATTTTTGCATTCTACCGAACTGGAATGACAGCGCAAGATATATCCATGGAAACAGGGCTCTCCATGTTTGGGCCCCCTGGCCCTTCATATGCACTTGCTGTCTGCCCACGAACGTCCTTAGTGTGTTTAAATGTGCATGTATGTGCACCATTGCTGGGCAGCCGAGTAGATGGCCTAGATTTACAGCATGCCAAAGAACACCACTCCCTGTGTGGAAGCAGTGTGCTCTGAAGCGTAGTGCCCTGAGAACCACATCAAGCTTTTCATCATTCACACACTCCTCTCTATCTTTTGCTGTTCCTCTTCCATTTTTCCTTCTTGTTTGTTCTCTTAAGCACCTTATGAACACGTCATCAGTTGGAAATAGGTCACTGTGTTAACAGTAACAGATAGTAATGGAAGACTATATAATGCTTACAGCTCTAACCTGAGATTTAGATTATTTTTCCATTCTGCATAATGGAGGCAGGTCTCATATTCAGCTGTGGCCAAACTGTATATAAATATTTGCATGCAATTACAAATATGATAAAATAAGCTGTGTGACATTTACAGTCCCTGTACGGTAAGTGCAAAACATACATTTATGGCGCACTGCAGTTATGTGTCTAAAAGCTTCTGAGAATTTACATGCATAATAGTTATTCTTGCATCTGTGAGTCTCTTCTCATAAAAACTGGGAGATGAATATTCATGAAGACCCTTAGGCATAGATTGCTGCGTGTCTGAAAACTAAAAATAAAATGGAAAAAAAAAAATACAAATGTGCTGGGACCGAGTTCTACAACTTATGTGAACCCTGCATGCTATGGCAATCATAATATACACTCTTCCATTTACACCTCTGAAAAAGCTTCATCAGATGATATGTACCAGATGATATCTACTGACACAGGAAATTATCTTGCCAAACTGAAAATAATGGCTAAAAGTATTCTTGCACTGCCAAAAAACTGCCTCTAATGATTGTACCCTCCACTTTAGCTTAGAGTTTTCCCAACTGCCAACATACCAACTCAGTGAAACATACAGGGTGACTGACTAGTTGTCATACTTTACTTTAGGCAGGCAAATTGCTGGGTAGGTTTATTTTTCGAAAGCCAGTTTCTCAATACACATAGAGAAACTTTTTATAACCAAGTTTGGTTACAAAAAAAAAAAAAAACGAATATTGAATATTTTTACCATTATTGCTCCTGAGGCGATGTTGTTTAATGAACACAAGTGTATGGTGGGGCAAGTTGTCACAAGGGAAACTTGATGTTAATCAGCCTGTAGGCTTCGGGTGTGTGTGTGGGGGGGGGGTCCACAGTGTCCATAGTAACTGCTGCCACAATGCATGGCAGTGTGTTTGTTATGAGTTTACTTTACACAAAACTTGCGTTTGTTCTGTATTTCGAGGGTGTGTGTGAACGCAGATTGATACGAGATACATAAAGTAGTTTAACTTTTTAAACTTTTGTGTAGGCTAATTGAACTCCACTCAAATGGAGCTGCTGAAATATAGTCCTTTTGATAATATTAGTCTACTCATGTGAGCCCAGTCTCTTCTAGAAAATGAAAAGTCTGACCAAGACAATTAAGCTCCAGTGTGCAATGGTTTGAATCTGTTAAACAGAATGTCAAATGTGTGTTGAGAAAGCTCATTTTAAGAGTGAAATAATGTTCTGTAACTTTCAAAGAGTGATTGAACAACTTTTTCTCCTCAAGATGGACCCAGTTTACTCAGAATGTCCCATCCACTTTCACAGATCAGCCATAAGGGAATATGGTCTTGCTGACAAAATCAATACTAAATTGTATATATACAAACACTGCTGGAAGATGACCTCATCCATAATTCAGTTCTCAACTGTATTCTTCAGATAACTCTCGTAGACACACAAATCCTTGTATATATGCTGCACTATTGAATACAAATGCTGGATATTCTGCTTAACACACACATTCCTTTGCATCATGTGGACAGAATATAAAATGACTGGTGCTTCACATGTGACCTGAAATCTGAAAATAGAGCAGAAGGGGCAGGGCTTTTACCCTTTTTGAGAGAGGAAAAGAGGGGACAAAAGTGGAAAATGATCCATGTTGTACAGCTTTTGACCTTCCTTGTCTCTGAGCCACATGCATACCACCTGGCCCTCATTGCTCCAGGTGCAGACAGAATGTATCGGCTCTTTTTCCTTACTCACCAAATGTGCTTGTTGACTCAGAGAATTTGGAGAGTGCGGTAGGGAGTAGAGAGCAGCTCATCTGTGCAGAAAGTGGTGTGACTCAGTGACATAATGCACCGTGGCTGCACCTTTCATTGTTCTGCCGAGCTGAATAAATAAAGGCTAAAGCTCAAACATTATATGTGCTTCACAGATTCCCTCTGGGTGATTTGTAATCTATGAAACCAGTTTCTTGCTTTGAATATAAAGTTTGTGTGACATCAATTTAAATCAATTTCCTGTGATACAGTATGTGCTGCTTACACACAGAGACATGTATATATAGAGTTATATAGGCTATACAATGTATTACTACTTGTATGTTACATATATGTGTGTTTTTTTAATTGTTTTTATTTAGAATAAGAATTATTTATTTTGTGTAATTTTATTTTATTATATTACTGTATTATTTTTTACTTTGTATTTTTTTTTTACCTTATTTTAAGTTGTATTCAAGGCAGTATATATATACAAATAACAACAAATAACAATAACAATAACAAAAAACAATTAATGTAATATATATAGGGCACCATGTTAATAGCCTAATAGCATATTGCAGTGCACAACTAATGCTTGCAGCTGTCATGTGTCTGAATGATAGTGAAGGTGGTTTGATGAAGTGGGCTGATTATTTGGCTTGGCAGCCCCTGCTCTTGATATCCATTACCCTTTTGTGTGATCCTAGATGAAGAAGGATAAAGATACTGAGCATGGCTGACTGGACAACTCAGTGGGATGTTAACAACCCCATGGCCCATATTCCCACCTCTTCATCTATTTAACCATCTCTGACACGCTATCTTCAGGATTAAGAGACAGCTGATTATACAGGTTTGAGACCAAGATAATAGGTATTGCGTCGTACTCAAGAAAAAGATGAGACAGACCGAGACTCTTTTTAATGGAGAAAATCAATGACAATTGCTGAGATGTCTATTTTGATCAGAGTCCTTCAAAGTGAAGTTGACGTCACAGCACCACCATGTGGTTGGGTTTCAATTAGGCCTTGAATAATGATGATGTTGTTAATGAAATGTTGGTAAATTAAGTGGCAATTGTTTTTAACGAGGAAGCTAAGAAATCACATTCTGGAAGGTGGAATACAAATAAGCTGACAAATGCGCAAATATTAATCTTTCAGTAAAAAGATTTTATTATCCTAAACATTAATTTTACATGCATAGTGAGACATGAAACAGCTTACTACATCGAAAATAAACAAATAAAAATAAAAACATAAAATTATATATATATTGAAATATTAATTTTATGCCTCTCAATCTGAGGCTCAGTTTTTAAATGCAACATTATTTTACTAACAGTGTTCATTTACATGCTGAAATCAAGATTTTGTCCAGTGAGCATTTAATGTATTATAAGCTACTATAAATACTGCAAAGGAATGTGCATATATTGTGAAATTAGAACAAACTGTTATTTTCATTTCTGGAAGTAAGTGCTAAAGACCAGTTTTTGGCATCAAGAACAGCGCTGACAAGGGCAGTAATATGCTGCAGCGACAAATGTACTGCCATTTTGTGGTAGGACATTACAATTTGTAAATTTAGCTACCATTATTATTATTATTATTATTATTTTGTACAGTACAGATAAATCTGGCAGTTTCATTTGTCAAAATGTTAATAAATGTTTTCAGACAGCAGTGTGTACATGTAAATGCACGGAAGAACAAATAAAATGATTTTTTTTTCATACAAATATTATGTTCTGTCTTGAAACATATTACTTTAAAGCCAGTCTTATGGATTGTACAACTGTTTATTATCTGTGGAAACAGATGCAGAACTCCTCATGCATGGAAAACATAGCAACATGGCCTGTTGTCTCTCTAACTATGGTATGCAACTTTCATGCATTATTAAAATAACAGTATTAATAATAAATATTATTTGGTCAACGTCATTTGCAATATTCCGTCAGTATATACAAAAACAAAATGCTTCTTGGCGAAGTAATATTGCCATTGTAATTCAAAATCTCAGTGCAAAAGGAGAACATAAATATTTGTGCAGCTTGAGCACAAGATATATTCACCTGTTAGAAGTATGACATTAACAGTAAAAGAAAAGATTTACCTACAAAGGTCAGGTGAATAACATGTTCGTGAAAAAGGTCATACAAACCGGGAATTTTTTTATGACATATTGATAACAAATCATATTGACAGTGGTAAAAAATGTATGCTGCAAACTATATGCAAATAAGAACAATTGACATTAACAATGCATAAAAATCTGCCAAGAAGTCTTGTAAATGTCAGAGTTGAATATGCCATTCGCAAATTTGCACATCACTGTTTCAGTTTTGGCATTTTCACAAAAATATTCTGCTATCAAAAATACTGTAGTGCAGTTCTTAAAGGAATAGTTTCCCAAAAATGAAAATGACTCACCCTCAGGGCATCCAAGATGTGGATGATTTAGTTTCTTCATCTGAGATTTAGCAGCTGTTTGAACTCTCATTCTGACAGCACCCATTCACTGCAGAGGATGCAAGCAATGTGATGCCAAATTTCTCCAAATCTGTTCCAGCGAAAACAAACTAATGTACATCTTATTTCGCCTGGGGATGAGAAAAAAAATCTACATATTTTCATTTTTGGGTCACCTATTCTTTTAATGGCCCAACTTTAACTTGGTCAAAGACCTTTAGATCAGATAAAAGCATTTCAATAACAATAAATAAATAAATACATACAACAATATACAGCAGAATAAATAAATGATCATGCAAATAACAGAGAATCATTCATAATCAGACTTCTATCCCTAAGAGAATATTTCCATACAACTCACACAGATAAAACACCAGGAGAAAATGAGTCAAACCAGCTTGATATTTGTTTGGCAGCTGATAACAAGACATGACTGCTGAATTTGCAAATACATACAGTAGATGCCCCAAAAACAATGCATAACTTGTGCTCATATGAATTCAGATCGTAGTTATGAACATTAGATACACATTAAGTCTTTGGTTCAGTTATGATCACTATAGCTGTCAAACATGCTGAAACGATTCTGAAGTTCAATTAATACTTCTGTCAACAGTGATTTATAAATCATGCTTTTTTGTGCTAAAACACAAGTAATTAGACTTACATTCATGTCAATTTTTAAATTGTTGTACAGATATCGCAATTTACAGCTAGGCCGATTTTGTTGTGGATTTGAGTGAATCTAAAGCTCCATCGGAAAATGAAGGCCACATATTTCTGACACAGAGATGTAGACATGGTACAAATCTGTATACAGTCCACACTCACTCAAGGAATGATGCATACTTGGGGTGACATGAACACAGTCAGTCATACTCAAGTTGAACTGAAATGCATGCTGACATGTAAGAGTAAAAACCCTTAGGTAAACTGTGACACAGAAAGGGACACACATACATCACTATTGACCCTCAACACACACACACGCACAGACAACAGGAGCTTTAGAAGTACAAGTAGTATGTCCAGTAGAGGAGGTTGATGACGATGAAGGACAGGGGGAAGGTCAGCCTTGAGTAGTTGTCGATGTAGTGCGGGTTTTCCACTTTGCAGCAGTTCAGACAGCGCACGATTTGGCGAGCCGTCGACATGCACTTGGTGCAGCGGGTTTGTGGCTGCGAGGTATTGATGTCCTCCTTACTTTCACTGGGGGTGGGGTTGCTAGTGCTGCCCATCCGGGACAGCATCTCCTCCCGTTTACGGGCCCGCAAAGCATGACTGCCGATGGAAGTGACGATGCCATTCATCTCATCCTCACGCTCCTGCATTTCCTGCCCATACTGATGCAACGATGAGATAAATGTGTTTGATTTATAGTTATGAATACTGCAAGGTGACGATTATAAAATTCATGGACAATTAAAAAAAAATGCTTTTGGATTTTTCTCAATATTTTTTAAAGTTCACCTCAAAATGTTAATTTGCTGAACATGTACTCACCCTCAGGCCAGACAGATATAGATTAATTTGTTTTCCCTCTGAACAGAAAGCATTAAACCACTTGCTCACCAATGGATCCTTTGCAGTTGATGGGTGCCGTCAGAATGAGAGTCCAAACAACAAATGTTTCATCAAGAAATTTTTTACTTCATCACTTAGTCGATGCTTATGGCGAAAATGTGCATCCTCTATCCGTAATATCGCTTTTTTCAGTCAAATTTGTTGTTAATTGATGGACTGGACTTGTCCAAGTCGTGTGGATTAGTCATGGATTATTGTTATGTTTTTATCAGTCATTCCCATTCACTCTAGAGGATCCATTGGTTAGCAAGTAATGCTAAATTTCTTTATATTTTGATTAAGGAACAAACTCATTTACATCTTGGAATGCTTGACAGTGAGTTCATTTTCACAAAATGTTCATTTTTGAGTGAGCTATTCCTTTAAGGTCTTAATATTCTTAATATTAAACAAACATTTTTAGTTAGTTAGTGTTATTTATGTATATCAGCTCAGTTGTATTCACTAGATTCCAATATATTCAAGTCAGTATTTTGAGTAAATGGAAAGACCTTAATGTTAATGTTGAAGAGCAAAAGTAGGAGATTGCGTGTCACTGCAGTGACATTTGCACATCATATACAGTTCTCATTGAGACTTGATTCATTAAAGTACAGTATATGTCAATTAATGCAACAAAAAATGGATTAAACTGATGCAAGCTTTCATACACTGAAATGGACTGAACACAGTAAACATCTATGACAATTGTGTTGCTATAAGTAAATTTAACAAGCAGCATACATAATTTTTTATAGGCCATAATTATTTTAACAAAGACTCTCACCATATATGCATTGGCAGCGTTTTGGCTGGTGTAATGTGCAGAAATGAGCGACTGCATACTCAATCAGAGCACCAAAGATGAAGCTGAAGCAGATGCCCAGATACACATCGATGGCTTTGATGAAGCAGTTGGCATTGGGTAGAGAGGTGCGGGCTCCCATCATAAGGGTGGTCATAGTTAAAACTGTGGTCACTCCTATGAGTTAAAGACAAAGAGTATTGAGTTATAAAACATCAATGAATCCAATACCCAAGAGAAATGAACCAAGAGAAAACTGGTGTTGTCCCATGTTCATGTGGTATCTAAGGATTGCTTTCTGTTTTTACCTATGCAGATGCGAGCAGGTACTGAAGATTGACTGATCCAGAATGAGACCCATGACAGGACCACCAGAGCACTGGAAGGAACGTACGTCTCCAGAATGAAATATAAAATGCTCCGCTTGAGTTTAAAGTGGAAGATCAACTTTGGGTAATTACCTGTTACATTATTAAAGAGAAAGTAAAAACATCAATACAGCACATAAAATCTTCAGTGTGTGTGTGTGTGTGTGTGTGGACATACCAGTCTCATAAACGGCTTCAGATTCAGAGGTGTAGTGATCCTCAAGGGTGTACTGAGCCAGCTGTAAATCATCAAGACCGCTAACTGACTGGTTTCCCCGTGTCCAATGGAAAACCACATCTTTCACATTATATCCCCCTGCGGAAAAAAGGATATATACTGAAGAGCCAATTATCACTACATAATGAGTAATTCCACTGCTGAGAGCTGCTATATTTCCACCAAATTACACTTATACGAGTAATAAAAGCATTCAATTACCACTAATTTATATGCAATGCTACTAGAGCATTACGCTATGATATAGGCATTACCATAACATTAGCAATGCAGTCATTTGCAGGCCAGTGAAAGTTAATTCACGAGTTCCCTTTACGGAAAGTTGCTAAGTAAGGATTACAACAGTTTTCTGATTCGGTTAGCTTGTAAAACACATCCTTGTTAGCATTTTCTGATCTTTTTTTTTTTTTTATCAGCTAGACAACAACAATTATACTGCTTGTTTAATCACTTTATACAGTGTATTTACAGTTTGAAAAAAAAATGATACAAGAAAATGTTTTAGCTAAATAGAATTTCATCATCTAACAAATTTAAGCAATGTGTTCTTGTAAAGTCATTATTTTGTTAAAATATAATAGTGTCTTGATCAGCTAATTATTGGACTCCCAATCGAAGGGTTGTGAGTTCTAGTCTCGGGCCGGCAGGAATTGTGGGTGGGGGGGGTGCATGAACAGCTCTCTCTCCACCTTCAATACCACGACTTAGGTGCCCTTGAGCAAGGCATCGAACCCCCAACTGCTCCCCGGGCGCCGCAGCATAAATGGCTGCCCACTGCTCCGGGTGTGTGCTCACAGTGTGTGTGTGTTCACTGCTCTGTGTGTGTGCATTTCGGATGGGTTAAATGCAGAGCACAAATTCTGAGTATGGGTCACCATACTTGGCTGAATGTCACTTCACTTTCACTTTTTTTTTTGACTGTTTCATGGTGGGATTTTTGGTGAATGGTATTAAATCCAGTTACGGTTGATTTGACAAACAAACAAACTAAAATAAATAAATAAATAAAAAGTATTCCCCCTAATAGTAGGAATCCACAGCAGTAAAAAAAAAAAAAAAAAAAACCTATACAATATTTAACCCACTGACCTAGGACACGTCCCCAATTGCCATTTTTGAAATCTGTTTTCAAATAATGTTAATTACTTCTTTTTTTATCATAACCAAAAAAAAAAAGTTCTGGGTTTTAGCAACGAAAAATAAGCAGCTTTATTATTGCAGCATGTTGTATTCTGTTGTAATACAAAATGTGCACCTCAAGATGGCACTGTGTCACACAAAGTTTAGTGTGCAAAATAAATCTCATAAAAATAACTTGCTGCACAGATTAAATATTTTTCCTCCATCTAGATCATAAAACATTGTGAAATGTGTTGTCCTGATTCCACCCAGCAATTAGTTAATCAAACAAGAAGCACATACTGATTTGTGAATACTAGCTAAGTAAACTTTAGCTGTCACACAGTAATAGCTTGTGTCGCTAATTTAACTTAGTTTTTATGTCCTGCTGAAAATACCAGCACACACAACTAAGAATTAACATGCTGGCCAAGGCGAGTTTATATTTTTGATTAGACGATGGTCTACAATAGCTGGCTCATTTATCTCCTGCTGCATATTGTGTGAGAAATCCATCTAGTATTGCCAAAAAACACATACAGCAGTCTCTGTTAAGGTAGAAGCCAGTTAAAGATGCCAGCATCCAAAACACACCATATGCTGGTGACCAGTCATAAAACTAGTCTTTTCTGCAGGGTAATGTCCATTTCAACTGGCCAAAATCATCAAGCACATGTACTGTAACACCAGCTGACAAAGTAAACCTTAAAATATTTTGATTGACTGCTTCCTTATCTTATAGTGGCTTCAGAATCAATGCAACATATCAGCATAATTCTTATGTTTCTAAATAATATAAAACCTTTTTAATATTCATACATGCCAAGGTAAACACTCACACCGAAGTCTCAGGAGAGTGAGCTTAGAGAATACCTTGTATGCAGATGAATTTTTACAACTTAAGGGACATTGGTGTGTACACCTAGGAGCATCCATCATTAGTGAAATGAATATTTCACAGGAACTTTACAAATTTAGAAAAAGTCTTAAAACATGCACATATTTTAAAAGTTTTATGCCTGCCACGCAGCATATGTGCACTAAATCACACTTTGGTGGGGACACAGCAATCTGTACTGCAGATTCAGGAAGAGACTAAATAAGGTCAGCTCAAAACACACCGTTCTCATTCAGACATTCACTTACTATTGCAATAACATTTATGTGCATGTAAAACGTGTAAACTGATAAAAAAAATCTTCATTAATATATAGTATACAGTAAATTTACTATATAGTATAGTAAATATAGTAAAAGTATATATTAAAATTATATTAGAATATATATTTAAAATTGAGATAAATTTTTTTAAATATTTTTAACATAAAAAATAACATGAAAAATAACATTTATAGTATATATTATTAAAATTAAAAGTATATTAAGCATATTTGTGTATATTGGAAAGTTATAAATACATTTTAAACCCTGCAATGAGTCTTTCGTATTTTAGAATAACACAAAATATGTGTTACAGTATGGTGCATTTATCTATAAGGTCATGCATAAAAATATAGTCATGTGTAGCCTAGGCCTATATAAATGCACTTAAGCAATTGAAAGTGAATGAAACCCACTGTAAATTGTTTTAAATCTGGCTATAGAAAAAGCACATTATTTGAGACCTACAGCTTTCAAGTTGAAGGGTGCACGTCTGTCTGTCCATGGGATATTTGGTTAGATCCATACTGCAGGCCACCGTTGTAGTAATTCTACAGAATCAGAGAGAAAAAAAGAGTGACATACATGAGAGAATGTTGTTGCTTATATAACATTGGAAATCAGCTCACTGTCTGTGGATGCTACTTTCGAGCTTAATTTTTTTATGCCAGCTGCCCCATCTGTACACAAGCTTTGAGTCCCTTGCCACTGCTTCTATTCTTACCCTGTTTTCTGCTATTGTGAACTCTTCCACTTGGCCATAATTATCCCTGCCTCTTTCTAGTTGTTCCCTTAAACCCTAATCACTCCATCAATCCTCTCTAGTCAGTCCTTTAACAGTGAACACTTTCCTCAACCTTTCACAAGACCCCAGCAGTGTCTGACTGTAGAGCAGATCCGGTGAATGACACCTCAGTACCTCAGGGCATACAGCACAGTTCCGTTGGGGAATATCCGGATCAGTCTGTTTTCGACAGTGATGTCATGCAGGAAAGATTTCTTGGAATCCACAATGAACGTATCAGGGACCCAAAGGAGCTCTACCAGTCTCCCATCCAGACTCAAGCTCTTATTGCCATCCAAAACACAAGCGTTCATCTGTCCAGCGCTGACGAAGAAAGATGGTGGCTGTGTAATCCTGGGGAGGTTGAAGAGAGATGGCTTATTTCAGCCATGAGCACCACAAGCTTAGATTTTACATCATACACTCAGCTTATACAACTCAAGATCAAACAGTCTCTTTGAAATATGGGTCAATGATGTGACTCTCAGTTTTATCTACTCAGATTTTTAAAAAGATACATTAAAAATTAGTGCTGTCAAATGATTAATCATGATTAATCACATCCAGAATCCAAGTTACCCCATCTTTGAACTTTTGCCATCTGGCCGGTACTTCAGAGCCGCAATACCAGGACCGTCAGGCATAAAAACAGTTTTTGTGGGGCTTAAAAAACTATAACTTACATTTTTTTAATATAATATTATACTCTTTAAATTATATTATATTATATTATATTATATTATATTATATTATATTATATTATATTATATTATATTATATTATATTATATTATATTATATTATAAATGTTAACACATAAATTTACATAATTCAAATCTAAAAATAATTATAATAATTGTTGTGTTTTTAAAGTATAAGGAAAATATTTTATTACTTGATTACCAGGAGATCAAGTTATGATATTTTTAAGTACATATTTACAAGGTCAACATAAAAAAAATCTTAAAACACATGAAAGCAACATGAATGTTAAAATGACATTTCTAATAAGTTAGCACTTTTCATCATAAACTAATTTTTTATTACAATTTCTTCTTTTCATCCCCTCAAGATACAAATAAAGATTTTCTCATTATGCCTTCTTATTAGTTGTATACGCTTTAAAGTAAACATTTACAGAAACATTGAATATTTTGTGATACCTTAGTTTAATATTTGGATTACTTGTGGTGTGTAAGAGTATCATACCATGTTGATTTCTGATATGGTGTCTATGCTGGCGATATCCAGACTCATTCCAATAGTTAACAGGCCCATCTAAAAAACAAAACGCAACAACAACATGCACTGCATTCACTACAGAGTGACAACACTGCTAACAGAGAAAGACAGCAGAAAAGAGTTCTTAATTTACATGTGTTACAAGATTTGGACTGCATCAACTCAAGCCCGGAGCATTTCCACTGAGTTTACATTTTTTTAATTGTAGTTGTGTTGATGATTAGGACTTTAATAGAAGAAAAAATCCACTTATGCAAGATAATAGTTTGAGTAAATGTAAAAGCTTTGATCGCCGTACTGCCAAAGAATGGCCTAAGGTACTTGTTGTATCCCTTCATCAGTTTCTGAATGGTGGGAGGCAAGATCTCCTCTGTGCTGGCGACACAGCCATCCATGCTCCTGTAAAAACAGCAGAACCACAAAACATACAAATACACACACATTAAGCCTTAAGTCAGTGCAGAAAAGCAGAAAGTCAATGTTACTTCCACCGAGCCAAGGCATGTTTTAATCATGTGGTCTTAATTGCCATAATTTATGACCTAGATTTGAAACACTGTGTATTTTTAGGCTTCACTTTTTCTCATTAAAACACTGCTGCCGACTGTTGCATGTGCGTTTTGAACATCCTCAGCGATAGTAGAAGCGACTGTGTTCTTTCCCGCAGAGCGAAGCCTCTGTTTTCTACAGTGTAAAAGGCCCATGAGCTTCAGATATTATTCAGCTTCAAAGTAACAACCGCACAGAGCACAGCAGCACATGTAGGAAATAGTTCAAGAGACGTCTGAAGAAAAAAACCTGCTTGGTTGACACTATACAATAACCTTATAAATATTCTAGAATGAACAGAAACAAGTACTGTGGCCAAGCACTGCAGGAGGTGGATTTTTACTGTGGCAGATCTCTTCCGTTCCTTCTTTAGCTCGCTCAGACATCACCCAATACAATATTCATCTTTTCTATAAATACATACTGTCAGTCCAAAAGCGTACATGGGATGTCTGAGATTACAAAATGGACATAATAGAAAGTTTAGGGGAGTAACAATGAAACAATTAGAGCAATAAAACATTCTGATGTAAAATGAATTGGAAATATTAAGTTTGAGCAGCAGTTTTAGATCTCTAATCAAAGTAGACTGTAGACTTATATGTGACTGATTTATGCAATGTGTTTGCTTTCACTGAATCTCAAGATGCTCTTTGGATCATTCACAAATTATACTGAAACAATCAATTATCAGATTTCACAAACATGTGGAGTTCATAGAACTTGAGTGCTGGCAGTCATCAAAATAAAAGATGCAAATCAAATGTTAGAACCTTATGAAATTCATGTTAATTTTGCTCACAATATACAGTACTCAAAAGTCATACAGTATTTTTTTTTTTTTTATAAATGAATACTTTTTTCAGCAAGAATACATTAAATGGATAAAAAGTGATGGTAAAGATGTTTATAATGGTACTATTAAAGATCTCTGTTTCAAATAAATGATGTTTTTTGAACATCATAAAAAGGTATCACTGCTTCCACACAAATATTAAGCAGCACAACTGTTTTCAGCATTGAAAATAATATGAAAGAAATAAGAAATTTGAATAATAAGAAGAAATGTCTTAATAAGCTTCATCTTATTAGAATAATTTCCGAAGAATCATGTGAAACTGAAAACTGCTGAAAAATCTTAATTCATTAATTAATTTATAATGTCATATTATTTATTAATAAATATTATAATAATATTTCACAATGCTGCTATTTTTTTACTGTATTTTTGCAGCCATAGTGAACATAAAGAGCATTATTTTTTATTTTTTATTTTACTGACCCCGAAATATAATTTGTGAAATAAATTAATTAATTAAAAGGAATCAGAAAAAAAAAACATTCTGTATAGGCTATTAACTTAAACCTAAAATATAAACATGATTTGCCAGAAACAGTTCAAATTCACCTATATCAGTTATGAGACATTTTTTCTGACATTTTCACCCATATTATGTACAGAATTATGCATGATAAAAATGCACACACACACACTTGTATGAAGAAAAAAAACTGGGAAAGATCAAAAGAGGGGAAGTGAGACAGATGGTGAGAGAGTGTGAGAGACACAGAGAGAGTTTGGAAGACAGACGGAGAGCTCTAGGTCATTGACATGATGGCTCTATTATTACTCTCATTAAACTGTTACTAAAATCTAAAATAAATTAATAAATTAAACAAGAAGCGAACCATGCATGTCACTGCCTCCTACATTACCCCCTATAAACACATAAGGCTGTTGGAAAACATTTTTCACCTCTCAGACACATCTGATTGTGTTCTGCATCACTGCAAACTTGGTCGAGAAAAGATTTTCTACATGATGTATAGCTATTTTCACTGGTAAGCACAGCTAGCATTTCAGAATGTCTGTTTTTTAGGATGCTTTTCCAGATGAAGTCTGACTCCACATGTCACACGATAAAGCTGAAGTGTGCAATTTTTTGATGTTATGATATTTTTCCTATCTCAGCTTAATAAGCAGAGACAGCTAAAAGTAAGCCATTTGTAGGTTATAACACTATGTCTCTGTGGTTTAGCAAAACATTGCTCTGTTTGTTTAAGCATCCTGACACAGAAACACTGGCTCAGCAATGACGTGACTTTGGGGATGGGACTATCTGACAATCTGACAATGGCAAACAGTCATTATTTTCGCAATATTCTTTGCAATTCTGAGACCGTATGACACTAGTGGCACAGAAATTACACACTTAAGCTTGGTCGTCGATGCTAGTCAGAAAATCAAGATGGAGTTTTACCTTTGGGGTGTTCAGTAATTCTATAAAAGAATTTAGTATTTAGAATACAGGTAAAAAAAAAGAAAGCCATATCATCAAAGCAATGCTAGTTGTGTTGTTTCATTTAAGCTGTGTGAATTTTAAATCAAACAAAATTCTTCTAAATGGAACTGGATACAAATAAAAAGAGTGATTATGTGCCAGACTTGTCTATTTAGTAAGATTAGACATTTTTAGTGTTGGGAGGCAACACATTGTTTGCTGCCCCCTTTAGGCTGAAGTCCAGTCATGCGTGAATGAGTGCTGGGTTATTGGTCTGTGAATGCTGGGTAGACAGTTTTTTCTCTGCTAATTTGGACATACTCTCTCTCTCTCATGATGATCCATGATAACAGTTCAAAGACTCGGTGAAACAAGAGCCATTTCTTTCTGACATGTCAGAGTCATAATGATTTGTATCAGCGATTCATCTGCAACATGTACAGTATAGGCTACGATTTGTATGAGCCAAGAACTTGAATTTAACTCATAGTGTGAAAATTAAGTATGATTACAAATGTTACAAGTAAACCTAGTGGAAATATGTTTTACAAGTTGGTTTTAATAACTAGCATTAGGATTTATTAAGATTAGGGTTGTTGTTTTTTTTTGCCAAGTGATATAAACAGTATTGTTTAATTTAAAAACTTTCAATTAAATATAAATTGATTCTCATTTCACAGAAAACTGCAAAATATGATGTAGAGTCTACATCATATTTTGCAGTTTTCTGAGACACACAATTAATTTGATAAATACGATTAATAGATCTTTAATAAAAAAATAAAAAACATCATAATTGGGCAGTAAGTTTTTCTGCAAGAAAAAATGGCAGGGTGTCTAGGATGTTTTTTTAA
>NW_020524146.1:0-22817 GCF_003368295.1 Carassius auratus | reverse complement strand
ACACAACGAAGCACTGTACAGTACTGATGCGCCTCTCAACCCCATTCGCAAAACGCGCGGCGTGTGGACCCGCCCACACGGCCAATCGGAATGAACGCAAATTAGAACATCGAAATTGACAAATAGAGAGCTGCGCATCTGGACCAATTGTGAAGCACGTAAATTAGAACATCCCAAAGGACCAATCACACGCGAGGTGTCGCGCCAATCAGCGTGCACGCAAATTAGAACAGTTGGAACAGAATTAGAACAGAAGATCGGCTCGGCGGTAGCGCAAGGATGACACGCAAATCCGTGAAGCGCTCCATCTTTTATCTGATTGCGATATCCGTGCCCCTCTACTCTATCAGCCCTCGGGCGGTGAATAAACATAGAAGTCTCCGCGTGGGAGGCGTTTTGACGTAAAATCACTCACCATCTCCTCTGTCTTAGAGATGTTCAGTTGCAGCCCCGCTCCGTCACACCATGTGATGAACTCATGAGAAGTACGTGGCCATCGTCAGACTCGGAACTTGAGAGCAGGGAGAGGAGAACCGTGTCAACTGCTTATTTAACAACATGAAATCTAGCCGGAGAACTTCCACGCTCATGTTAAGGATGTAAGAAGAGAATCCCTGACCGTACACTACCTTGTGGAGATCCAAAGAGCATCCGGTAAGACTCCCTTCACCCTGAGCCTTTGCTGTCCAGCCCTTCTTTACTGCCCACTCTCCTTTCTTATAAAAAGGTAGAGGCCACGCCTCCTTCAGCTCCGGTACGCCAGGGACCAAAGGCAAGTGTGTACACCTGCTTCCTCGTGTCCAGAAGATGCTCCTGTACATCACGGTGTAATCGGACACGTTTAGAAACTGACGCGCTACGTTCACCTGTCCCCCAAACTCGGTGAGCGGTTGCATCAATGGAGGGGTGTGCGTCCGGCCTCAGCACCGACGCGCTCCGTGCGGCACGGTATGCGAGGGGGTGAGATGGCTCACTGGGCCCTTACCAGCTCTGAGAGAGCTCGCAGGGACCCGAGGGGTACAGATACCTCGAGCGAGCCAGCTGTTCCGTGCTCGCCACGGCGGCACATATACTAAAATTGGATCGATACAGAGAAGATTAGCATGGCCCCTGCGAAAGGATGACACGCAAATCCGTGAAGCGCTCCATCTTTTATCTGATTGCGATATCCGTGCCCCTCTACTCTATCAGCCCTCGGGCGGTGAATAAACATAGAAGTCTCCGCGTGGGAGGCGTTTTGACGTAAAATCACTCACCATCTCCTCTGTCTTAGAGATGTTCAGTTGCAGCCCCGCTCCGTCACACCATGTGATGAACTCATGAGAAGTACGTGGCCATCGTCAGACTCGGAACTTGAGAGCAGGGAGAGGAGAACCGTGTCAACTGCTTATTTAACAACATGAAATCTAGCCGGAGAACTTCCACGCTCATGTTTAGGATGTAAGAAGAGAATCCCTGACCGTACACTACCTTGTGGAGATCCAAAGAGCATCCGGTAAGACTCCCTTCACCCTGAGCCTTTGCTGTCCAGCCCTTCTTTACTGCCCACTCTCCTTTCTTATAAAAAGGTAGAGGCCACGCCTCCTTCAGCTCCGGTACGCCAGGGACCAAAGGCAAGTGTGTACACCTGCTTCCTCGTGTCCAGAAGATGCTCCTGTACATCACGGTGTAATCGGACACGTTTAGAAACTGACGCGCTACGTTCACCTGTCCCCCAAACTCGGTGAGCGGTTGCATCAATGGAGGGGTGTGCGTCCGGCCTCAGCACCGACGCGCTCCGTGCGGCACGGTATGCGAGGGGGTGAGATGGCTCACTGGGCCCTTACCAGCTCTGAGAGAGCTCGCAGGGACCCGAGGGCTACAGATACCTCGAGCGAGCCAGCTGTTCCGTGCTCGCCACGGCGGCACATATACTAAAATTGGATCGATACAGAGAAGATTAGCATGGCCCCTGCGAAAGGATGACACGCAAATCCGTGAAGCGCTCCATCTTTTATCTGATTGCGATATCCGTGCCCCTCTACTCTATCAGCCCTCGGGCGGTGAATAAACATAGAAGTCTCCGCGTGGGAGGCGTTTTGACGTAAAATCACTCACCATCTCCTCTGTCTTAGAGATGTTCAGTTGCAGCCCCGCTCCGTCACACCATGTGATGAACTCATGAGAAGTACGTGGCCATCGTCAGACTCGGAACTTGAGAGCAGGGAGAGGAGAACCGTGTCATCTGCTTATTTAACAACATGAAATCTAGCCGGAGAACTTCCACGCTCATGTTTAGGATGTAAGAAGAGAATCCCTGACCGTACACTACCTTGTGGAGATCCAAAGGGCATCCGGTAAGACTCCCTTCACCCTGAGCCTTTGCTGTCCAGCCCTTCTTTACTGCCCACTCTCCTTTCTTATAAAAAGGTAGAGGCCACGCCTCCTTCAGCTCCGGTACGCCAGGGACCAAAGGCAAGTGTGTACACCTGCTTCCTCGTGTCCAGAAGATGCTCCTGTACATCACGGTGTAATCGGACACGTTTAGAAACTGACGCGCTACGTTCACCTGTCCCCAAACTCGGTGAGCGGTTGCATCAATGGAGGGGTGTGCGTCCGGCCTCAGCACCGACGCGCTCCGTGCGGCACGGTATGCGAGGGGGTGAGATGGCTCACTGGGCCCTTACCAGCTCTGAGAGAGCTCGCAGGGACCCGAGGGGTACAGATACCTCGAGCGAGCCAGCTGTTCCGTGCTCGCCACGGCGGCACATATACTAAAATTGGATCGATACAGAGAAGATTAGCATGGCCCCTGCGAAAGGATGACACGCAAATCCGTGAAGCGCTCCATCTTTTATCTGATTGCGATATCCGTGCCCCTCTACTCTATCAGCCCTCGGGCGGTGAATAAACATAGAAGTCTCCGCGTGGGAGGCGTTTTGACGTAAAATCACTCACCATCTCCTCTGTCTTAGAGATGTTCAGTTGCAGCCCCGCTCCGTCACACCATGTGATGAACTCATGAGAAGTACGTGGCCATCGTCAGACTCGGAACTTGAGAGCAGGGAGAGGAGAACCGTGTCAACTGCTTATTTAACAACATGAAATCTAGCCGGAGAACTTCCACGCTCATGTTTAGGATGTAAGAAGAGAATCCCTGACCGTACACTACCTTGTGGAGATCCAAAGGGCATCCGGTAAGACTCCCTTCACCCTGAGCCTTTGCTGTCCAGCCCTTCTTTACTGCCCACTCTCCTTTCTTATAAAAAGGTAGAGGCCACGCCTCCTTCAGCTCCAGTACGCCAGGGACCAAAGGCAAGTGTGTACACCTGCTTCCTCGTGTCCAGAAGATGCTCCTGTACATCACGGTGTAATCGGACACGTTTAGAAACTGACGCGCTACGTTCACCTGTCCCCCAAACTCGGTGAGCGGTTGCATCAATGGAGGGGTGTGCGTCCGGCCTCAGCACCGACGCGCTCCGTGCGGCACGGTATGCGAGGGGGTGAGATGGCTCACTGGGCCCTTACCAGCTCTGAGAGAGCTCGCAGGGACCCGAGGGGTACAGATACCTCGAGCGAGCCAGCTGTTCCGTGCTCGCCACGGCGGCACATATACTAAAATTGGATCGATACAGAGAAGATTAGCATGGCCCCTGCGAAAGGATGACACGCAAATCCGTGAAGCGCTCCATCTTTTATCTGATTGCGATATCCGTGCCCCTCTACTCTATCAGCCCTCGGGCGGTGAATAAACATAGAAGTCTCCGCGTGGGAGGCGTTTTGACGTAAAATCACTCACCATCTCCTCTGTCTTAGAGATGTTCAGTTGCAGCCCCGCTCCGTCACACCATGTGATGAACTCATGAGAAGTACGTGGCCATCGTCAGACTCGGAACTTGAGAGCAGGGAGAGGAGAACCGTGTCAACTGCTTATTTAACAACATGAAATCTAGCCGGAGAACTTCCACGCTCATGTTTAGGATGTAAGAAGAGAATCCCTGACCGTACACTACCTTGTGGAGATCCAAAGAGCATCCGGTAAGACTCCCTTCACCCTGAGCCTTTGCTGTCCAGCCCTTCTTTACTGCCCACTCTCCTTTCTTATAAAAAGGTAGAGGCCACGCCTCCTTCAGCTCCGGTACGCCAGGGACCAAAGGCAAGTGTGTACACCTGCTTCCTCGTGTCCAGAAGATGCTCCTGTACATCACGGTGTAATCGGACACGTTTAGAAACTGACGCGCTACGTTCACCTGTCCCCCAAACTCGGTGAGCGGTTGCATCAATGGAGGGGTGTGCGTCCGGCCTCAGCACCGACGCGCTCCGTGCGGCACGGTATGCGAGGGGGTGAGATGGCTCACTGGGCCCTTACCAGCTCTGAGAGAGCTCGCAGGGACCCGAGGGGTACAGATACCTCGAGCGAGCCAGCTGTTCCGTGCTCGCCACGGCGGCACATATACTAAAATTGGATCGATACAGAGAAGATTAGCATGGCCCCTGCGAAAGGATGACACGCAAATCCGTGAAGCGCTCCATCTTTTATCTGATTGCGATATCCGTGCCCCTCTACTCTATCAGCCCTCGGGCGGTGAATAAACATAGAAGTCTCCGCGTGGGAGGCGTTTTGACGTAAAATCACTCACCATCTCCTCTGTCTTAGAGATGTTCAGTTGCAGCCCCGCTCCGTCACACCATGTGATGAACTCATGAGAAGTACGTGGCCATCGTCAGACTCGGAACTTGAGAGCAGGGAGAGGAGAACCGTGTCAACTGCTTATTTAACAACATGAAATCTAGCCGGAGAACTTCCACGCTCATGTTTAGGATGTAAGAAGAGAATCCCTGACCGTACACTACCTTGTGGAGATCCAAAGAGCATCCGGTAAGACTCCCTTCACCCTGAGCCTTTGCTGTCCAGCCCTTCTTTACTGCCCACTCTCCTTTCTTATAAAAAGGTAGAGGCCACGCCTCCTTCAGCTCCGGTACGCCAGGGACCAAAGGCAAGTGTGTACACCTGCTTCCTCGTGTCCAGAAGATGCTCCTGTACATCACGGTGTAATCGGACACGTTTAGAAACTGACGCGCTACGTTCACCTGTCCCCCAAACTCGGTGAGCGGTTGCATCAATGGAGGGGTGTGCGTCCGGCCTCAGCACCGACGCGCTCCGTGCGGCACGGTATGCGAGGGGGTGAGATGGCTCACTGGGCCCTTACCAGCTCTGAGAGAGCTCGCAGGGACCCGAGGGGTACAGATACCTCGAGCGAGCCAGCTGTTCCGTGCTCGCCACGGCGGCACATATACTAAAATTGGATCGATACAGAGAAGATTAGCATGGCCCCTGCGAAAGGATGACACGCAAATCCGTGAAGCGCTCCATCTTTTATCTGATTGCGATATCCGTGCCCCTCTACTCTATCAGCCCTCGGGCGGTGAATAAACATAGAAGTCTCCGCGTGGGAGGCGTTTTGACGTAAAATCACTCACCATCTCCTCTGTCTTAGAGATGTTCAGTTGCAGCCCCGCTCCGTCACACCATGTGATGAACTCATGAGAAGTACGTGGCCATCGTCAGACTCGGAACTTGAGAGCAGGGAGAGGAGAACCGTGTCAACTGCTTATTTAACAACATGAAATCTAGCCGGAGAACTTCCACGCTCATGTTTAGGATGTAAGAAGAGAATCCCTGACCGTACACTACCTTGTGGAGATCCAAAGAGCATCCGGTAAGACTCCCTTCACCCTGAGCCTTTGCTGTCCAGCCCTTCTTTACTGCCCACTCTCCTTTCTTATAAAAAGGTAGAGGCCACGCCTCCTTCAGCTCCGGTACGCCAGGGACCAAAGGCAAGTGTGTACACCTGCTTCCTCGTGTCCAGAAGATGCTCCTGTACATCACGGTGTAATCGGACACGTTTAGAAACTGACGCGCTACGTTCACCTGTCCCCCAAACTCGGTGAGCGGTTGCATCAATGGAGGGGTGTGCGTCCGGCCTCAGCACCGACGCGCTCCGTGCGGCACGGTATGCGAGGGGGTGAGATGGCTCACTGGGCCCTTACCAGCTCTGAGAGAGCTCGCAGGGACCCGAGGGGTACAGATACCTCGAGCGAGCCAGCTGTTCCGTGCTCGCCACGGCGGCACATATACTAAAATTGGATCGATACAGAGAAGATTAGCATGGCCCCTGCGAAAGGATGACACGCAAATCCGTGAAGCGCTCCATCTTTTATCTGATTGCGATATCCGTGCCCCTCTACTCTATCAGCCCTCGGGCGGTGAATAAACATAGAAGTCTCCGCGTGGGAGGCGTTTTGACGTAAAATCACTCACCATCTCCTCTGTCTTAGAGATGTTCAGTTGCAGCCCCGCTCCGTCACACCATGTGATGAACTCATGAGAAGTACGTGGCCATCGTCAGACTCGGAACTTGAGAGCAGGGAGAGGAGAACCGTGTCAACTGCTTATTTAACAACATGAAATCTAGCCGGAGAACTTCCACGCTCATGTTTAGGATGTAAGAAGAGAATCCCTGACCGTACACTACCTTGTGGAGATCCAAAGAGCATCCGGTAAGACTCCCTTCACCCTGAGCCTTTGCTGTCCAGCCCTTCTTTACTGCCCACTCTCCTTTCTTATAAAAAGGTAGAGGCCACGCCTCCTTCAGCTCCGGTACGCCAGGGACCAAAGGCAAGTGTGTACACCTGCTTCCTCGTGTCCAGAAGATGCTCCTGTACATCACGGTGTAATCGGACACGTTTAGAAACTGACGCGCTACGTTCACCTGTCCCCCAAACTCGGTGAGCGGTTGCATCAATGGAGGGGTGTGCGTCCGGCCTCAGCACCGACGCGCTCCGTGCGGCACGGTATGCGAGGGGGTGAGATGGCTCACTGGGCCCTTACCAGCTCTGAGAGAGCTCGCAGGGACCCGAGGGGTACAGATACCTCGAGCGAGCCAGCTGTTCCGTGCTCGCCACGGCGGCACATATACTAAAATTGGATCGATACAGAGAAGATTAGCATGGCCCCTGCGAAAGGATGACACGCAAATCCGTGAAGCGCTCCATCTTTTATCTGATTGCGATATCCGTGCCCCTCTACTCTATCAGCCCTCGGGCGGTGAATAAACATAGAAGTCTCCGCGTGGGAGGCGTTTTGACGTAAAATCACTCACCATCTCCTCTGTCTTAGAGATGTTCAGTTGCAGCCCCGCTCCGTCACACCATGTGATGAACTCATGAGAAGTACGTGGCCATCGTCAGACTCGGAACTTGAGAGCAGGGAGAGGAGAACCGTGTCAACTGCTTATTTAACAACATGAAATCTAGCCGGAGAACTTCCACGCTCATGTTTAGGATGTAAGAAGAGAATCCCTGACCGTACACTACCTTGTGGAGATCCAAAGAGCATCCGGTAAGACTCCCTTCACCCTGAGCCTTTGCTGTCCAGCCCTTCTTTACTGCCCACTCTCCTTTCTTATAAAAAGGTAGAGGCCACGCCTCCTTCAGCTCCGGTACGCCAGGGACCAAAGGCAAGTGTGTACACCTGCTTCCTCGTGTCCAGAAGATGCTCCTGTACATCACGGTGTAATCGGACACGTTTAGAAACTGACGCGCTACGTTCACCTGTCCCCCAAACTCGGTGAGCGGTTGCATCAATGGAGGGGTGTGCGTCCGGCCTCAGCACCGACGCGCTCCGTGCGGCACGGTATGCGAGGGGGTGAGATGGCTCACTGGGCCCTTACCAGCTCTGAGAGAGCTCGCAGGGACCCGAGGGGTACAGATACCTCGAGCGAGCCAGCTGTTCCGTGCTCGCCACGGCGGCACATATACTAAAATTGGATCGATACAGAGAAGATTAGCATGGCCCCTGCGAAAGGATGACACGCAAATCCGTGAAGCGCTCCATCTTTTATCTGATTGCGATATCCGTGCCCCTCTACTCTATCAGCCCTCGGGCGGTGAATAAACATAGAAGTCTCCGCGTGGGAGGCGTTTTGACGTAAAATCACTCACCATCTCCTCTGTCTTAGAGATGTTCAGTTGCAGCCCCGCTCCGTCACACCATGTGATGAACTCATGAGAAGTACGTGGCCATCGTCAGACTCGGAACTTGAGAGCAGGGAGAGGAGAACCGTGTCAACTGCTTATTTAACAACATGAAATCTAGCCGGAGAACTTCCACGCTCATGTTTAGGATGTAAGAAGAGAATCCCTGACCGTACACTACCTTGTGGAGATCCAAAGAGCATCCGGTAAGACTCCCTTCACCCTGAGCCTTTGCTGTCCAGCCCTTCTTTACTGCCCACTCTCCTTTCTTATAAAAAGGTAGAGGCCACGCCTCCTTCAGCTCCGGTACGCCAGGGACCAAAGGCAAGTGTGTACACCTGCTTCCTCGTGTCCAGAAGATGCTCCTGTACATCACGGTGTAATCGGACACGTTTAGAAACTGACGCGCTACGTTCACCTGTCCCCCAAACTCGGTGAGCGGTTGCATCAATGGAGGGGTGTGCGTCCGGCCTCAGCACCGACGCGCTCCGTGCGGCACGGTATGCGAGGGGGTGAGATGGCTCACTGGGCCCTTACCAGCTCTGAGAGAGCTCGCAGGGACCCGAGGGGTACAGATACCTCGAGCGAGCCAGCTGTTCCGTGCTCGCCACGGCGGCACATATACTAAAATTGGATCGATACAGAGAAGATTAGCATGGCCCCTGCGAAAGGATGACACGCAAATCCGTGAAGCGCTCCATCTTTTATCTGATTGCGATATCCGTGCCCCTCTACTCTATCAGCCCTCGGGCGGTGAATAAACATAGAAGTCTCCGCGTGGGAGGCGTTTTGACGTAAAATCACTCACCATCTCCTCTGTCTTAGAGATGTTCAGTTGCAGCCCCGCTCCGTCACACCATGTGATGAACTCATGAGAAGTACGTGGCCATCGTCAGACTCGGAACTTGAGAGCAGGGAGAGGAGAACCGTGTCAACTGCTTATTTAACAACATGAAATCTAGCCGGAGAACTTCCACGCTCATGTTTAGGATGTAAGAAGAGAATCCCTGACCGTACACTACCTTGTGGAGATCCAAAGAGCATCCGGTAAGACTCCCTTCACCCTGAGCCTTTGCTGTCCAG
This sequence comes from Carassius auratus, assembly GCF_003368295.1. Taxonomy (NCBI): domain Eukaryota; kingdom Metazoa; phylum Chordata; class Actinopteri; order Cypriniformes; family Cyprinidae; genus Carassius; species Carassius auratus. Next base: position 13,718 of record NW_020524146.1, on the reverse strand, counting down.
CCCTTCTTTACTGCCCACTCTCCTTTCTTATAAAAAGGTAGAGGCCACGCCTCCTTCAGCTCCGGTACGCCAGGGACCAAAGGCAAGTGTGTACACCTGCTTCCTCGTGTCCAGAAGATGCTCCTGTACATCACGGTGTAATCGGACACGTTTAGAAACTGACGCGCTACGTTCACCTGTCCCCCAAACTCGGTGAGCGGTTGCATCAATGGAGGGGTGTGCGTCCGGCCTCAGCACCGACGCGCTCCGTGCGGCACGGTATGCGAGGGGGTGAGATGGCTCACTGGGCCCTTACCAGCTCTGAGAGAGCTCGCAGGGACCCGAGGGGTACAGATACCTCGAGCGAGCCAGCTGTTCCGTGCTCGCCACGGCGGCACATATACTAAAATTGGATCGATACAGAGAAGATTAGCATGGCCCCTGCGAAAGGATGACACGCAAATCCGTGAAGCGCTCCATCTTTTATCTGATTGCGATATCCGTGCCCCTCTACTCTATCAGCCCTCGGGCGGTGAATAAACATAGAAGTCTCCGCGTGGGAGGCGTTTTGACGTAAAATCACTCACCATCTCCTCTGTCTTAGAGATGTTCAGTTGCAGCCCCGCTCCGTCACACCATGTGATGAACTCATGAGAAGTACGTGGCCATCGTCAGACTCGGAACTTGAGAGCAGGGAGAGGAGAACCGTGTCAACTGCTTATTTAACAACATGAAATCTAGCCGGAGAACTTCCACGCTCATGTTTAGGATGTAAGAAGAGAATCCCTGACCGTACACTACCTTGTGGAGATCCAAAGAGCATCCGGTAAGACTCCCTTCACCCTGAGCCTTTGCTGTCCAGCCCTTCTTTACTGCCCACTCTCCTTTCTTATAAAAAGGTAGAGGCCACGCCTCCTTCAGCTCCGGTACGCCAGGGACCAAAGGCAAGTGTGTACACCTGCTTCCTCGTGTCCAGAAGATGCTCCTGTACATCACGGTGTAATCGGACACGTTTAGAAACTGACGCGCTACGTTCACCTGTCCCCCAAACTCGGTGAGCGGTTGCATCAATGGAGGGGTGTGCGTCCGGCCTCAGCACCGACGCGCTCCGTGCGGCACGGTATGCGAGGGGGTGAGATGGCTCACTGGGCCCTTACCAGCTCTGAGAGAGCTCGCAGGGACCCGAGGGGTACAGATACCTCGAGCGAGCCAGCTGTTCCGTGCTCGCCACGGCGGCACATATACTAAAATTGGATCGATACAGAGAAGATTAGCATGGCCCCTGCGAAAGGATGACACGCAAATCCGTGAAGCGCTCCATCTTTTATCTGATTGCGATATCCGTGCCCCTCTACTCTATCAGCCCTCGGGCGGTGAATAAACATAGAAGTCTCCGCGTGGGAGGCGTTTTGACGTAAAATCACTCACCATCTCCTCTGTCTTAGAGATGTTCAGTTGCAGCCCCGCTCCGTCACACCATGTGATGAACTCATGAGAAGTACGTGGCCATCGTCAGACTCGGAACTTGAGAGCAGGGAGAGGAGAACCGTGTCAACTGCTTATTTAACAACATGAAATCTAGCCGGAGAACTTCCACGCTCATGTTTAGGATGTAAGAAGAGAATCCCTGACCGTACACTACCTTGTGGAGATCCAAAGAGCATCCGGTAAGACTCCCTTCACCCTGAGCCTTTGCTGTCCAGCCCTTCTTTACTGCCCACTCTCCTTTCTTATAAAAAGGTAGAGGCCACGCCTCCTTCAGCTCCGGTACGCCAGGGACCAAAGGCAAGTGTGTACACCTGCTTCCTCGTGTCCAGAAGATGCTCCTGTACATCACGGTGTAATCGGACACGTTTAGAAACTGACGCGCTACGTTCACCTGTCCCCCAAACTCGGTGAGCGGTTGCATCAATGGAGGGGTGTGCGTCCGGCCTCAGCACCGACGCGCTCCGTGCGGCACGGTATGCGAGGGGGTGAGATGGCTCACTGGGCCCTTACCAGCTCTGAGAGAGCTCGCAGGGACCCGAGGGGTACAGATACCTCGAGCGAGCCAGCTGTTCCGTGCTCGCCACGGCGGCACATATACTAAAATTGGATCGATACAGAGAAGATTAGCATGGCCCCTGCGAAAGGATGACACGCAAATCCGTGAAGCGCTCCATCTTTTATCTGATTGCGATATCCGTGCCCCTCTACTCTATCAGCCCTCGGGCGGTGAATAAACATAGAAGTCTCCGCGTGGGAGGCGTTTTGACGTAAAATCACTCACCATCTCCTCTGTCTTAGAGATGTTCAGTTGCAGCCCCGCTCCGTCACACCATGTGATGAACTCATGAGAAGTACGTGGCCATCGTCAGACTCGGAACTTGAGAGCAGGGAGAGGAGAACCGTGTCAACTGCTTATTTAACAACATGAAATCTAGCCGGAGAACTTCCACGCTCATGTTTAGGATGTAAGAAGAGAATCCCTGACCGTACACTACCTTGTGGAGATCCAAAGAGCATCCGGTAAGACTCCCTTCACCCTGAGCCTTTGCTGTCCAGCCCTTCTTTACTGCCCACTCTCCTTTCTTATAAAAAGGTAGAGGCCACGCCTCCTTCAGCTCCAGTACGCCAGGGACCAAAGGCAAGTGTGTACACCTGCTTCCTCGTGTCCAGAAGATGCTCCTGTACATCACGGTGTAATCGGACACGTTTAGAAACTGACGCGCTACGTTCACCTGTCCCCCAAACTCGGTGAGCGGTTGCATCAATGGAGGGGTGTGCGTCCGGCCTCAGCACCGACGCGCTCCGTGCGGCACGGTATGCGAGGGGGTGAGATGGCTCACTGGGCCCTTACCAGCTCTGAGAGAGCTCGCAGGGACCCGAGGGGTACAGATACCTCGAGCGAGCCAGCTGTTCCGTGCTCGCCACGGCGGCACATATACTAAAATTGGATCGATACAGAGAAGATTAGCATGGCCCCTGCGAAAGGATGACACGCAAATCCGTGAAGCGCTCCATCTTTTATCTGATTGCGATATCCGTGCCCCTCTACTCTATCAGCCCTCGGGCGGTGAATAAACATAGAAGTCTCCGCGTGGGAGGCGTTTTGACGTAAAATCACTCACCATCTCCTCTGTCTTAGAGATGTTCAGTTGCAGCCCCGCTCCGTCACACCATGTGATGAACTCATGAGAAGTACGTGGCCATCGTCAGACTCGGAACTTGAGAGCAGGGAGAGGAGAACCGTGTCAACTGCTTATTTAACAACATGAAATCTAGCCGGAGAACTTCCACGCTCATGTTTAGGATGTAAGAAGAGAATCCCTGACCGTACACTACCTTGTGGAGATCCAAAGAGCATCCGGTAAGACTCCCTTCACCCTGAGCCTTTGCTGTCCAGCCCTTCTTTACTGCCCACTCTCCTTTCTTATAAAAAGGTAGAGGCCACGCCTCCTTCAGCTCCGGTACGCCAGGGACCAAAGGCAAGTGTGTACACCTGCTTCCTCGTGTCCAGAAGATGCTCCTGTACATCACGGTGTAATCGGACACGTTTAGAAACTGACGCGCTACGTTCACCTGTCCCCCAAACTCGGTGAGCGGTTGCATCAATGGAGGGGTGTGCGTCCGGCCTCAGCACCGACGCGCTCCGTGCGGCACGGTATGCGAGGGGGTGAGATGGCTCACTGGGCCCTTACCAGCTCTGAGAGAGCTCGCAGGGACCCGAGGGGTACAGATACCTCGAGCGAGCCAGCTGTTCCGTGCTCGCCACGGCGGCACATATACTAAAATTGGATCGATACAGAGAAGATTAGCATGGCCCCTGCGAAAGGATGACACGCAAATCCGTGAAGCGCTCCATCTTTTATCTGATTGCGATATCCGTGCCCCTCTACTCTATCAGCCCTCGGGCGGTGAATAAACATAGAAGTCTCCGCGTGGGAGGCGTTTTGACGTAAAATCACTCACCATCTCCTCTGTCTTAGAGATGTTCAGTTGCAGCCCCGCTCCGTCACACCATGTGATGAACTCATGAGAAGTACGTGGCCATCGTCAGACTCGGAACTTGAGAGCAGGGAGAGGAGAACCGTGTCAACTGCTTATTTAACAACATGAAATCTAGCCGGAGAACTTCCACGCTCATGTTTAGGATGTAAGAAGAGAATCCCTGACCGTACACTACCTTGTGGAGATCCAAAGAGCATCCGGTAAGACTCCCTTCACCCTGAGCCTTTGCTGTCCAGCCCTTCTTTACTGCCCACTCTCCTTTCTTATAAAAAGGTAGAGGCCACGCCTCCTTCAGCTCCAGTACGCCAGGGACCAAAGGCAAGTGTGTACACCTGCTTCCTCGTGTCCAGAAGATGCTCCTGTACATCACGGTGTAATCGGACACGTTTAGAAACTGACGCGCTACGTTCACCTGTCCCCCAAACTCGGTGAGCGGTTGCATCAATGGAGGGGTGTGCGTCCGGCCTCAGCACCGACGCGCTCCGTGCGGCACGGTATGCGAGGGGGTGAGATGGCTCACTGGGCCCTTACCAGCTCTGAGAGAGCTCGCAGGGACCCGAGGGGTACAGATACCTCGAGCGAGCCAGCTGTTCCGTGCTCGCCACGGCGGCACATATACTAAAATTGGATCGATACAGAGAAGATTAGCATGGCCCCTGCGAAAGGATGACACGCAAATCCGTGAAGCGCTCCATCTTTTATTTGATTGCGATATCCGTGCCCCTCTACTCTATCAGCCCTCGGGCGGTGAATAAACATAGAAGTCTCCGCGTGGGAGGCGTTTTGACGTAAAATCACTCACCATCTCCTCTGTCTTAGAGATGTTCAGTTGCAGCCCCGCTCCGTCACACCATGTGATGAACTCATGAGAAGTACGTGGCCATCGTCAGACTCGGAACTTGAGAGCAGGGAGAGGAGAACCGTGTCAACTGCTTATTTAACAACATGAAATCTAGCCGGAGAACTTCCACGCTCATGTTTAGGATGTAAGAAGAGAATCCCTGACCGTACACTACCTTGTGGAGATCCAAAGAGCATCCGGTAAGACTCCCTTCACCCTGAGCCTTTGCTGTCCAGCCCTTCTTTACTGCCCACTCTCCTTTCTTATAAAAAGGTAGAGGCCACGCCTCCTTCAGCTCCAGTACGCCAGGGACCAAAGGCAAGTGTGTACACCTGCTTCCTCGTGTCCAGAAGATGCTCCTGTACATCACGGTGTAATCGGACACGTTTAGAAACTGACGCGCTACGTTCACCTGTCCCCCAAACTCGGTGAGCGGTTGCATCAATGGAGGGGTGTGCGTCCGGCCTCAGCACCGACGCGCTCCGTGCGGCACGGTATGCGAGGGGGTGAGATGGCTCACTGGGCCCTTACCAGCTCTGAGAGAGCTCGCAGGGACCCGAGGGGTACAGATACCTCGAGCGAGCCAGCTGTTCCGTGCTCGCCACGGCGGCACATATACTAAAATTGGATCGATACAGAGAAGATTAGCATGGCCCCTGCGAAAGGATGACACGCAAATCCGTGAAGCGCTCCATCTTTTATTTGATTGCGATATCCGTGCCCCTCTACTCTATCAGCCCTCGGGCGGTGAATAAACATAGAAGTCTCCGCGTGGGAGGCGTTTTGACGTAAAATCACTCACCATCTCCTCTGTCTTAGAGATGTTCAGTTGCAGCCCCGCTCCGTCACACCATGTGATGAACTCATGAGAAGTACGTGGCCATCGTCAGACTCGGAACTTGAGAGCAGGGAGAGGAGAACCGTGTCAACTGCTTATTTAACAACATGAAATCTAGCCGGAGAACTTCCACGCTCATGTTTAGGATGTAAGAAGAGAATCCCTGACCGTACACTACCTTGTGGAGATCCAAAGAGCATCCGGTAAGACTCCCTTCACCCTGAGCCTTTGCTGTCCAGCCCTTCTTTACTGCCCACTCTCCTTTCTTATAAAAAGGTAGAGGCCACGCCTCCTTCAGCTCCAGTACGCCAGGGACCAAAGGCAAGTGTGTACACCTGCTTCCTCGTGTCCAGAAGATGCTCCTGTACATCACGGTGTAATCGGACTCGTTTAGAAACTGACGCGCTACGTTCACCTGTCCCCCAAACTCGGTGAGCGGTTGCATCAATGGAGGGGTGTGCGTCCGGCCTCAGCACCGACGCGCTCCGTGCGGCACGGTATGCGAGGGGGTGAGATGGCTCACTGGGCCCTTACCAGCTCTGAGAGAGCTCGCAGGGACCCGAGGGGTACAGATACCTCGAGCGAGCCAGCTGTTCCGTGCTCGCCACGGCGGCACATATACTAAAATTGGATCGATACAGAGAAGATTAGCATGGCCCCTGCGAAAGGATGACACGCAAATCCGTGAAGCGCTCCATCTTTTATTTGATTGCGATATCCGTGCCCCTCTACTCTATCAGCCCTCGGGCGGTGAATAAACATAGAAGTCTCCGCGTGGGAGGCGTTTTGACGTAAAATCACTCACCATCTCCTCTGTCTTAGAGATGTTCAGTTGCAGCCCCGCTCCGTCACACCATGTGATGAACTCATGAGAAGTACGTGGCCATCGTCAGACTCGGAACTTGAGAGCAGGGAGAGGAGAACCGTGTCAACTGCTTATTTAACAACATGAAATCTAGCCGGAGAACTTCCACGCTCATGTTTAGGATGTAAGAAGAGAATCCCTGACCGTACACTACCTTGTGGAGATCCAAAGAGCATCCGGTAAGACTCCCTTCACCCTGAGCCTTTGCTGTCCAGCCCTTCTTTACTGCCCACTCTCCTTTCTTATAAAAAGGTAGAGGCCACGCCTCCTTCAGCTCCAGTACGCCAGGGACCAAAGGCAAGTGTGTACACCTGCTTCCTCGTGTCCAGAAGATGCTCCTGTACATCACGGTGTAATCGGACACGTTTAGAAACTGACGCGCTACGTTCACCTGTCCCCCAAACTCGGTGAGCGGTTGCATCAATGGAGGGGTGTGCGTCCGGCCTCAGCACCGACGCGCTCCGTGCGGCACGGTATGCGAGGGGGTGAGATGGCTCACTGGGCCCTTACCAGCTCTGAGAGAGCTCGCAGGGACCCGAGGGGTACAGATACCTCGAGCGAGCCAGCTGTTCCGTGCTCGCCACGGCGGCACATATACTAAAATTGGATCGATACAGAGAAGATTAGCATGGCCCCTGCGAAAGGATGACACGCAAATCCGTGAAGCGCTCCATCTTTTATTTGATTGCGATATCCGTGCCCCTCTACTCTATCAGCCCTCGGGCGGTGAATAAACATAGAAGTCTCCGCGTGGGAGGCGTTTTGACGTAAAATCACTCACCATCTCCTCTGTCTTAGAGATGTTCAGTTGCAGCCCCGCTCCGTCACACCATGTGATGAACTCATGAGAAGTACGTGGCCATCGTCAGACTCGGAACTTGAGAGCAGGGAGAGGAGAACCGTGTCAACTGCTTATTTAACAACATGAAATCTAGCCGGAGAACTTCCACGCTCATGTTTAGGATGTAAGAAGAGAATCCCTGACCGTACACTACCTTGTGGAGATCCAAAGAGCATCCGGTAAGACTCCCTTCACCCTGAGCCTTTGCTGTCCAGCCCTTCTTTACTGCCCACTCTCCTTTCTTATAAAAAGGTAGAGGCCACGCCTCCTTCAGCTCCAGTACGCCAGGGACCAAAGGCAAGTGTGTACACCTGCTTCCTCGTGTCCAGAAGATGCTCCTGTACATCACGGTGTAATCGGACTCGTTTAGAAACTGACGCGCTACGTTCACCTGTCCCCCAAACTCGGTGAGCGGTTGCATCAATGGAGGGGTGTGCGTCCGGCCTCAGCACCGACGCGCTCCGTGCGGCACGGTATGCGAGGGGGTGAGATGGCTCACTGGGCCCTTACCAGCTCTGAGAGAGCTCGCAGGGACCCGAGGGGTACAGATACCTCGAGCGAGCCAGCTGTTCCGTGCTCGCCACGGCGGCACATATACTAAAATTGGATCGATACAGAGAAGATTAGCATGGCCCCTGCGAAAGGATGACACGCAAATCCGTGAAGCGCTCCATCTTTTATTTGATTGCGATATCCGTGCCCCTCTACTCTATCAGCCCTCGGGCGGTGAATAAACATAGAAGTCTCCGCGTGGGAGGCGTTTTGACGTAAAATCACTCACCATCTCCTCTGTCTTAGAGATGTTCAGTTGCAGCCCCGCTCCGTCACACCATGTGATGAACTCATGAGAAGTACGTGGCCATCGTCAGACTCGGAACTTGAGAGCAGGGAGAGGAGAACCGTGTCAACTGCTTATTTAACAACATGAAATCTAGCCGGAGAACTTCCACGCTCATGTTTAGGATGTAAGAAGAGAATCCCTGACCGTACACTACCTTGTGGAGATCCAAAGAGCATCCGGTAAGACTCCCTTCACCCTGAGCCTTTGCTGTCCAGCCCTTCTTTACTGCCCACTCTCCTTTCTTATAAAAAGGTAGAGGCCACGCCTCCTTCAGCTCCAGTACGCCAGGGACCAAAGGCAAGTGTGTACACCTGCTTCCTCGTGTCCAGAAGATGCTCCTGTACATCACGGTGTAATCGGACTCGTTTAGAAACTGACGCGCTACGTTCACCTGTCCCCCAAACTCGGTGAGCGGTTGCATCAATGGAGGGGTGTGCGTCCGGCCTCAGCACCGACGCGCTCCGTGCGGCACGGTATGCGAGGGGGTGAGATGGCTCACTGGGCCCTTACCAGCTCTGAGAGAGCTCGCAGGGACCCGAGGGGTACAGATACCTCGAGCGAGCCAGCTGTTCCGTGCTCGCCACGGCGGCACATATACTAAAATTGGATCGATACAGAGAAGATTAGCATGGCCCCTGCGAAAGGATGACACGCAAATCCGTGAAGCGCTCCATCTTTTATTTGATTGCGATATCCGTGCCCCTCTACTCTATCAGCCCTCGGGCGGTGAATAAACATAGAAGTCTCCGCGTGGGAGGCGTTTTGACGTAAAATCACTCACCATCTCCTCTGTCTTAGAGATGTTCAGTTGCAGCCCCGCTCCGTCACACCATGTGATGAACTCATGAGAAGTACGTGGCCATCGTCAGACTCGGAACTTGAGAGCAGGGAGAGGAGAACCGTGTCAACTGCTTATTTAACAACATGAAATCTAGCCGGAGAACTTCCACGCTCATGTTTAGGATGTAAGAAGAGAATCCCTGACCGTACACTACCTTGTGGAGATCCAAAGAGCATCCGGTAAGACTCCCTTCACCCTGAGCCTTTGCTGTCCAGCCCTTCTTTACTGCCCACTCTCCTTTCTTATAAAAAGGTAGAGGCCACGCCTCCTTCAGCTCCAGTACGCCAGGGACCAAAGGCAAGTGTGTACACCTGCTTCCTCGTGTCCAGAAGATGCTCCTGTACATCACGGTGTAATCGGACTCGTTTAGAAACTGACGCGCTACGTTCACCTGTCCCCCAAACTCGGTGAGCGGTTGCATCAATGGAGGGGTGTGCGTCCGGCCTCAGCACCGACGCGCTCCGTGCGGCACGGTATGCGAGGGGGTGAGATGGCTCACTGGGCCCTTACCAGCTCTGAGAGAGCTCGCAGGGACCCGAGGCGTACAGATACCTCGAGCGAGCCAGCTGTTCCGTGCTCGCCACGGCGGCACATATACTAAAATTGGATCGATACAGAGAAGATTAGCATGGCCCCTGCGAAAGGATGACACGCAAATCCGTGAAGCGCTCCATCTTTTATTTGATTGCGATATCCGTGCCCCTCTACTCTATCAGCCCTCGGGCGGTGAATAAACATAGAAGTCTCCGCGTGGGAGGCGTTTTGACGTAAAATCACTCACCATCTCCTCTGTCTTAGAGATGTTCAGTTGCAGCCCCGCTCCGTCACACCATGTGATGAACTCATGAGAAGTACGTGGCCATCGTCAGACTCGGAACTTGAGAGCAGGGAGAGGAGAACCGTGTCAACTGCTTATTTAACAACATGAAATCTAGCCGGAGAACTTCCACGCTCATGTTTAGGATGTAAGAAGAGAATCCCTGACCGTACACTACCTTGTGGAGATCCAAAGAGCATCCGGTAAGACTCCCTTCACCCTGAGCCTTTGCTGTCCAGCCCTTCTTTACTGCCCACTCTCCTTTCTTATAAAAAGGTAGAGGCCACGCCTCCTTCAGCTCCAGTACGCCAGGGACCAAAGGCAAGTGTGTACACCTGCTTCCTCGTGTCCAGAAGATGCTCCTGTACATCACGGTGTAATCGGACTCGTTTAGAAACTGACGCGCTACGTTCACCTGTCCCCCAAACTCGGTGAGCGGTTGCATCAATGGAGGGGTGTGCGTCCGGCCTCAGCACCGACGCGCTCCGTGCGGCACGGTATGCGAGGGGGTGAGATGGCTCACTGGGCCCTTACCAGCTCTGAGAGAGCTCGCAGGGACCCGAGGGGTACAGATACCTCGAGCGAGCCAGCTGTTCCGTGCTCGCCACGGCGGCACATATACTAAAATTGGATCGATACAGAGAAGATTAGCATGGCCCCTGCGAAAGGATGACACGCAAATCCGTGAAGCGCTCCATCTTTTATTTGATTGCGATATCCGTGCCCCTCTACTCTATCAGCCCTCGGGCGGTGAATAAACATAGAAGTCTCCGCGTGGGAGGCGTTTTGACGTAAAATCACTCACCATCTCCTCTGTCTTAGAGATGTTCAGTTGCAGCCCCGCTCCGTCACACCATGTGATGAACTCATGAGAAGTACGTGGCCATCGTCAGACTCGGAACTTGAGAGCAGGGAGAGGAGAACCGTGTCAACTGCTTATTTAACAACATGAAATCTAGCCGGAGAACTTCCACGCTCATGTTTAGGATGTAAGAAGAGAATCCCTGACCGTACACTACCTTGTGGAGATCCAAAGAGCATCCGGTAAGACTCCCTTCACCCTGAGCCTTTGCTGTCCAGCCCTTCTTTACTGCCCACTCTCCTTTCTTATAAAAAGGTAGAGGCCACGCCTCCTTCAGCTCCAGTACGCCAGGGACCAAAGGCAAGTGTGTACACCTGCTTCCTCGTGTCCAGAAGATGCTCCTGTACATCACGGTGTAATCGGACTCGTTTAGAAACTGACGCGCTACGTTCACCTGTCCCCCAAACTCGGTGAGCGGTTGCATCAATGGAGGGGTGTGCGTCCGGCCTCAGCACCGACGCGCTCCGTGCGGCACGGTATGCGAGGGGGTGAGATGGCTCACTGGGCCCTTACCAGCTCTGAGAGAGCTCGCAGGGACCCGAGGGGTACAGATACCTCGAGCGAGCCAGCTGTTCCGTGCTCGCCACGGCGGCACATATACTAAAATTGGATCGATACAGAGAAGATTAGCATGGCCCCTGCGAAAGGATGACACGCAAATCCGTGAAGCGCTCCATCTTTTATTTGATTGCGATATCCGTGCCCCTCTACTCTATCAGCCCTCGGGCGGTGAATAAACATAGAAGTCTCCGCGTGGGAGGCGTTTTGACGTAAAATCACTCACCATCTCCTCTGTCTTAGAGATGTTCAGTTGCAGCCCCGCTCCGTCACACCATGTGATGAACTCATGAGAAGTACGTGGCCATCGTCAGACTCGGAACTTGAGAGCAGGGAGAGGAGAACCGTGTCAACTGCTTATTTAACAACATGAAATCTAGCCGGAGAACTTCCACGCTCATGTTTAGGATGTAAGAAGAGAATCCCTGACCGTACACTACCTTGTGGAGATCCAAAGAGCATCCGGTAAGACTCCCTTCACCCTGAGCCTTTGCTGTCCAGCCCTTCTTTACTGCCCACTCTCCTTTCTTATAAAAAGGTAGAGGCCACGCCTCCTTCAGCTCCAGTACGCCAGGGACCAAAGGCAAGTGTGTACACCTGCTTCCTCGTGTCCAGAAGATGCTCCTGTACATCACGGTGTAATCGGACTCGTTTAGAAACTGACGCGCTACGTTCACCTGTCCCCCAAACTCGGTGAGCGGTTGCATCAATGGAGGGGTGTGCGTCCGGCCTCAGCACCGACGCGCTCCGTGCGGCACGGTATGCGAGGGGGTGAGATGGCTCACTGGGCCCTTACCAGCTCTGAGAGAGCTCGCAGGGACCATGAGGCGTACAGATACCTCGAGCGAGCCAGCTGTTCCGTGCTCGCCACGGCGGCACATATACTAAAATTGGATCGATACAGAGAAGATTAGCATGGCCCCTGCGAAAGGATGACACGCAAATCCGTGAAGCGCTCCATCTTTTATTTGATTGCGATATCCGTGCCCCTCTACTCTATCAGCCCTCGGGCGATGAATAAATATAGAAGTCTCCGCGTGGGAGGCGTTTTGACGTAAAATCACTCACCATCTCCTCTGTCTTAGAGATGTTCAGTTGCAGCCCCGCTCCGTCACACCATGTGATGAACTCATGAGAAGTACGTGGCCATCGTCAGACTCGGAACTTGAGAGCAGGGAGAGGAGAACCGTGTCAACTGCTTATTTAACAACATGAAATCTAGCCGGAGAACTTCCACGCTCATGTTTAGGATGTAAGAAGAGAATCCCTGACCGTACACTACCTTGTGGAGATCCAAAGAGCATCCGGTAAGACTCCCTTCACCCTGAGCCTTTGCTGTCCAGCCCTTCTTTACTGCCCACTCTCCTTTCTTATAAAAGGTAGAGGCCACGCCTCCTTCAGCTCCAGTACGCCAGGGACCAAAGGCAAGTGTGTACACCTGCTTCCTCGTGTCCAGAAGATGCTCCTGTACATCACGGTGTAATCGGACTCGTTTAGAAACTGACGCGCTACGTTCACCTGTCCCCCAAACTCGGTGAGCGGTTGCATCAATGGAGGGGTGTGCGTCCGGCCTCAGCACCGACGCGCTCCGTGCGGCACGGTATGCGAGGGGGTGAGATGGCTCACTGGGCCCTTACCAGCTCTGAGAGAGCTCGCAGGGACCCGAGGGGTACAGATACCTCGAGCGAGCCAGCTGTTCCGTGCTCGCCACGGCTGCACATCTACTAAAATTGGATCGATACAGAGAAGATTAGCATGGCCCTGCGAAAGGATGACACGCAAATCCGTGAAGCGCTCCATCTTTTATTTGATTGCGATATCCGTGCCCCTCTACTCGATCAGCCCATCGGGCGGGTGAATAAACATAGAAGTCTCCGCGTGGGAGGCGTTTTGACGTAAAATCACTCACCATCTCCTCTGTCTTAGAGATGTTCAGTTGCAGCCCCGCTCCGTCACACCATGTGATGAACTCATGAGAAGTACGTGGCCATCGTCAGACTCGGAACTTGAGAGCAGGGAGAGGAGAACCGTGTCAACTGCTATTTAACAACATGAAATCTAGCCGGAGAACTTCCACGCTCATGTTTAGGATGTAAGAAAGAATCCCTGACCGTACACTACCTTGTGGAGATCCAAAGAGCATCCGGTAAGACTCCCTTCACCCTGAGCCTTTGCTGTCCAGCCCTTCTTTACTGCCCACTCTCCTTTCTTATAAAAAGGTAGAGGCCACGCCTCCTTCAGCTCCGGTACGCCAGGGACCAAAGGCAAGTGTGTACACCTGCTTCCTCGTGTCCAGAAGATGCCTGTACATCACGGTGTAATCGGACACGTTTAGAAACTGACGCGCTACGTTCACCTGTCCCCCAAACTCGGTGAGCGGTTGCATCAATGGAGGGGTGTGCGTCCGGCCTCAGCACCGACGCGCTCCGTGCGGCACGGTATGCG
>NW_020524145.1:15000-49068 GCF_003368295.1 Carassius auratus | reverse complement strand
TTGCTATTGTAGAAAAAAATATTTGCATCACATTTAAAATATAATTATATTTTAATTCATTTCTGAATAGTTTTTTAATTTTTATAATGATAATTCAGAGAATGAGAAAATCTGAATAAGCCTTACCAGTGTTGTGATAATTATTTTTAAGGCACTCTATGTGTTAAAAAATAAGTACTGTAATATAATAATAGTGTAGTCAATAACATAAAAAAGACCAGACCCCTCGATACCTGTGAAACTTTTCTCCCTCAAACAGCACACTAGCGTTACTTCTACAACAGTACACACAGCAACATATCTGCATTTTCTCACATCACATCGTTCTAGTAAAATAATAATAAGTAAATAAACATCAAATCACTTCGCTGAGAATTAAACACCACTTACCAGCTGCCGCAGTGTTGAAAATATCCCTTAGCAATTTAAAAAAATGAGCGTCGGATGAGGTCGTCGTAAGGTGAAAGGTCATCATGTTGGTCATTTTATTTACGTCTAAATTATTATTAATAAATTGTTCTAATATTATGATTGGGCGTGGGCAGGCATTCACAAAAGGGAATGTTATTACAAAAAAAAAAATCGAGGAAATTTTGCTTTGACAAAAGGGCACTTAAGGGGCAAAGGAGCAGGTGCTCAAGTGAACCGGTTCTTTCGGACAGTTCGATCAAATAAAACTAGTTGGGGGAAAAAAAACGGTTCACCGGTTCTTTTGCGCTCGATGTAATGTAATTCGCGACGACTGCCCTTCTTTTCAAGCCTTCGATTTACCCGCGCTCATAACACTAGCACAGAATCAGTTCAGAATCAATCATCGAAAGAATCAGTTTGGTTCAGACGAGCTGTGAGTCAGTCTGCTTCACGCTGAATCACACATGCGCAGTATCATCAGCTCCTTGGTTCTCGAATCGGACGCGTCTGACAGAAACGATTCTCGTTCAGTGTACGAATAAATTATTATTCTGCGTAGTTTGAAGAATATTTTTTTTATATTTATCCCGGATATATATATATATATATATATATATATATATATATATATATATATATATATATATATATATATATATATATATATATATATATATAATCAGGAAGAGGTGGGGGGTCAAATGGGGGTCAAGGCGTTGTTTGGCAGGGTCTTGAGACCCCCAGGACCCCCCCTGGCGCCGCCGGTGCCATGTACTAACCAGGCCCAAACCTGCTAATATTCAGAGATCGGCCATTGACTCTATGTTTGGCCAAATTTTTCTATACTAAGTGAAAAATTTCCAAAGAGCTTACAGCACCTGGTATTCCCAGGCGGTCTCGCATCCAAGTACTAACCAGGCCCAAACCTGCTTAGCTTCCGAGATCAGACGAGATCTGGCATGGCCAGGTTGGTATGGCCGTAAGCGAAGACTGCTGCGAAGAGAGGGCTATTTAAAGTTCAGCAATCTACTCGCCAGTACATAATTAAGTAGGAAAGAAAACCCAAAAGCTTAAAGCGCCTGGTATTCCTAGGCGGTCTCTCATCCAAGTACTAACCAGACCCTAAACCTGCTAAGATTCAGAGATTGAGCATTGACTCTTTTTTTTTTTTTTGCAAGATTTATTATATAATTCGTGAAAAATATCCAAAAAGTTTTAAAAGCACCTGGTATTTCCCAGGCAGTCCTCCCATCCATGTACTAACAAGGCCCAAACCTGCTAATATTCAGAGATCGGCCATTGACTCTATGTTTTGGCCAAATTTTTCTATACTAAGTGAAAAAATTTCCAAAGAGCTTACAGCACCTGGTATTTCCCAGGCGGTCTCCCATCCAAGTACTAACCAGGCCCAAACCTGCTTTAGCTTCCCGAGATCAGACGAGATCTGGCATGGCCAGGTTGGTATGGCCGTAAGCGAAGACTGCTGCGAAGAGAGGGCTATTTAAAGTTCAGCCAATCTACTCGCCAGTACATTATATAAGTAGGAAAGAAAAACCCAAAGCTTAAAGCACCTGGTATTCCTAGCGTCTCTCATTCCAAGTACTAACCAGACCTAAACCTGCTAAGATTCAGAGATCGAGCATTGACTCTTTTTTTTTTTTTTTTTTTTGCAAGATTATTATATAATCATGAAAATATCATCACAAAGTTTAAAGCACCTGGTATTCCCCAGGCAATCTCCATCCATGTACTAACCAGGCCCAAACCTTGCTAATATTCAGAGATCGGCCATTGACTCTATGTTTTTGGCAAAATTGTTCTATACTAAGTGAAAAATTTTCCAAAAAGCTTACAGCACCTGGTATTTCAAGACGGTCTCCCATCCAAGTACTAACCAGACCAAAACCTGCTAATATGCAGAGATCTGGCATTGACTCTTTTTTTTTTTGCAAGATTATTATAATAATTCTTTGAAAAATATCAAAAAGTTAAAGCACCTGGTATCCCAGGCGTCTCCCCATCCATGTACTAACAAGCGCCAAACCTGCTAATATGCAGAGATCGGGCCATTGACTCTATGTTTGTGCAAAATTGTTCTATACTAAGTGAAAAAATTTCCAAAGAGCTTACAGCACTGGTATTCCCAGCGGTCCCCATCCAAGTACTAAACCAGGCCCAAACCTGCTTAGCTTCCGAGATCAGACGAGATCGGGCATGGCCAGGTTGGTATGGCCGTAGCGAAGACTGCTGCGAAGAGAGGGCTATTTAAAGTTCAGCCAATCTACTCGCCAGTACATATATAAGTAGGAAAGAAAAACCCCAAAAGCTTAAAGCGCCTGGTATCCTAGGCGGTCCTCTCATCCAAGTACTAACCAGACCTAAACCTGCTAAGAATTCAGAGATCGGGGCATTGACTCTTTTTTTTTTGTTTTTTTTTTGCAAGATTAGTATATAATTCGTGAAAAATATCCAAAAAACTTTAAAGCACCTGGTATTCCCAGCAGTCTCCCCATCCATTGTACTGGACCAAGGCCAAACCTGCTAATATTCAGAGATCGGCCATTGACTCTTTTTTTGCAAGATTATTATATAATTCATGAAAATATCCACAAAGTTTAAAGCACCTGGTATTCCCAGGCAGTCTCCCATCTATGTACTAACCAGGCCCAAACCTGCTAATATTCAGAGATCGGCCATTGACTCTATGTTTTGGCAAAATTGTTCTATACTAAGTGAAAAATTTCCAAAGAGCTTACAGCACCTGGTATTCCCAGGCGGTCTCCCGTCCAAGTACTAACCAGGCCCAAACCTGCTTAGCTTCCGAGATCAGACAAGATCAGGCATGGCCAGGTTGGTATGGCCGTAAGCGAAGACTGCTCCGAAGAGAGGGCTATTTAAAGTTCAGCCAATCTACTGGCCAGTACATTATATAAGTAGGAAAGAATACCAAAAGCTTAAAGCGCCTGGTATTCCTAGGCAGTCTCTCATCCAAGTACTAACCAGACCTAAATCTGCTAAGATTCAGAGATCGGGCATTGACTCTTTTTTTTTTTTTTGCAAGTTTATTATATAATTCGTGAAAAATATCCAAAAAGTTTAAAGCACCTGGTATTCCCAGGCAGTCTCCCATCCATGTACTAACCAGGCCCAAACCTGCTAATATTCAGAGATCGGCCATGTTTTGGCAAAATTGTTCTATACTAAGTGAACATTTTTCCAAAAAGCTTACAGCACCTGGTATTTCAAGCGGTCTCCCATCCAAGTACTAACCAGACCTAAACCTGCTAATATGCAGAGATCGGGCATTGACTCTTTTTTTTTTTGCAAGAATTATTATATAATTCGTGAAAAATATCCAAAAAGTTTAAAAAAACCTGGTATTCCCAGGCAGTCTCCCATCCATGTACTAACAAGGCCCAAACCTGCTAATATTCACAGATCGGCCATTGACTCTTTTTTTTTTTTGCAAGATTATTATATAAATTCATGAAAAAATATTCACAAAGTTTAAAGCACCTGGTATTCCCAGGCAGTCTCCCATCCATGTAACTACCAGGCCCAAACCTGCTAATATTCAGAGGATAGGCCATGTTTTGGCAAAAATTGGTTCTATACTAAGTGAAAAATTTCCCAAAGAGCTTACATGCACCTGGTATTACCCAGGCGGGTCTGCCCTTCCAAGTACTAACCCGGTCCCCAAACCTGCTTATGCTTCCGAGATCAGACGAGATCGGGTATAGGCAGGTTTGGTATGGCCTGTAAGCGAAGTCTGCTGCGAAGACGAGGGCTTTTAAATTCAGCCAATCTACCTCGCCAGTACATTATATAAGTAGGAAAGAAAACCAAAAGCTTTAAAGCGCCTGGTATTCCTAGGCGGTCTCTCATCAAGTACTAACCAGACCTAAACCTGCTAAGATTCAGAGATCGGGCATTGACTCTTTTTTTTTTTGCAAGATTATTATATAATTTCGTGAAAAATATCCAAAAAGTTTAAAAAACCTGGTATTCCCAGGCAGTCTCCCATCCATGTACTAACAAGGCCCAAACCTGCTAATATTCAGAGATCGGCCATTGACCTCTATTTTTTTTTGCAAGATTATTATATAATTCATGAAAAATATCCACAAAGTTTAAAGCACCTGGTATTCCCAGGCAGTCTCCCATCCATGTACTAACCAGGCCCAAACCTGCTAATATTCAGAGATCGGCCATTGACTCTGTAGAAAAGGCCCCAAAGTTATGTTATTGTTGCTATTATTTAGTACAGTTTGACCATAACATGCTTTATGTTTCACTTTACTCCCGTTATTCGCTGTTGTAATAGGGTAGCAAAGGCGCGCGCTGGGTTTTTTATATTATATCTGACGTCACGCAGTAGTATGCAGTAACGATAGAGATGGTCAGTCGGTTGTCACGGCAGTTAAGTATTCAGTATGATAGAGATCATCGGTCGGTAAAATTATAATTGTGAGTGACACTTTCCTCAGCGTGTGCGTGAATGAGAAAAGTAAGTAAATCTGCTGCATTACTCGTGATATTGTATTTCTTGGACAGCTGTTATTTCTGATGTTCGATATGGATGAGAGTTAGGAGTTTAGGGGTCGTTACACGACCGCTGTGTTAATTATAATCACGTTTGTACGTTACTTTCTAGCTTCGGTCCACCTGACTCAGTACGTTGGGTTAAATGGGTCACATCGTGTTCAGACATGTTTATACTTTATTCAATACTTGTTGTTGTGAATGTTAAGTACTCTGTGGCTGAGTAAAATATGAAGTGGTGTTAAATATCATTATCTGGACCGCTATTGATGCTTTAAAGTATATCATAGAAGACAGAAAGTTCTATCTACGTTATTGATAACTTAATGCATGGTAAAAAATCTGAGAAGTGTCTGAATCCTTTCTCTCTGCTTACATTTTAGGGTTTAAGAGATATAGTCATATTCTGACTACTGTTTAATTTATGTTTGTAATGTTTATTGAATGAGTGTTGAATGAGTGTATGCATATGTTTCCTTTATTCATTTGTATTTGTTCTCTCTTTATAGAAACCACACTAGAAATTACTCTCACCTTTAAACTCACTCGTAGAAGAAAGAGGAGGAATAAACAGAATAATAAGAATTATCTCTCCGCTCTTCATTTCATACTCTGGAATATTTGGCCTTAAGTGGTGTTCTGGCCGACACACCTGAGTGAACCTGGTGATAAACCCAGAATTAACACCTAGACTGAGTGTTTAACCATTATCTTCACTTCATTGATGGTCCTTCGAGCCGGATATTACTGGGTTTATGTCAGAGATGGAATTACATCCAGAGTATGATGTTTGTGGTGCACGTCCCAAACGGCACATTCGCCCACCTGTGCGCTATGCAGATTATGAGGTTGATTATAGGGGCTACATCGGTGAGAGGTACAGAGAGGAATTAGAGAGTACTCACCAGCAGGGAAATGCCAGGATGACACCCCTCTCCTCCCCTTATGACTCTTCCCTTCGCCTGCAGAGGCGGGATGCTATTCTTCAGGAGATGGACCTGGGCTATAGGGCGGAGAACCAACAGCCCAGCCAGAAGAATCAGCTAGCCCCCCAGCAGTTTCCAGAGAGAGAGTTTAGGGAACAGCTACGAGATTACTCTACTTCCCTGCCTTCAGTGCTGCACCCCATACATCCACAGGAGGAGAGCCGAGTTGAGTTAGATGACATTCGTCATGAAAGACACCTTCTGCAGCAGACACAGCGGGACATGGCATCAGACTTAGTCGAGCTAAGAGCATTGCGAGCAGACATGAAACAGTTAGTAGATGCTGTTCGCAACATGCAGAGTCCAACCTCTATTCATACCAGAAAGCCAGAGTTAACAGTGATGTCGCCATGGCCACCTGTTGAACGCAAACCTAAAGCTGAGGAAGAGGATGATTGGCCTGCACCACCACCATGGCCAGACCCAGAATTGGACGAGCCTCTCCCTAGTGTCCCACCTATAGCACACTCGCTTATCAGTAGAATAGATGAGGTTCCAAGAATTAAGGAAGAAGCACCACCAGCCCCAGCTCCTAACATGTTTGTGGGCCAGCCACAAGTTAATCACTCAGCACGTGAGGCCCTTCCTACCGCCAGGCCATGGGAGGACACTGCCCGTCATCCACCTCCCTGGTTCAAGCCCATTCAGTTTTTGCCGCAGACACACAGATTACCTTCAGCTGAGCCCAAGTACCCTACTGCTTATGGTGGTCAACGGAGTGAGCTTGGCTCCAACCTAACGCCCCAGCAGCGCCATCCAGGCATGGCATGGACACAGCCCCCGCCTTTTAGCTCACCTCAGGATCGTAACTACAGCATCCCAGAACCAAGTTACCGTGGGCCACGCCCAACAATCCGCAACTTCTCAAGTCGGGACCCAAGTGAGTTCGCGCGGCTCAAGATCTCATTGGAGAACCTCCTACCACATGATGCATCTGAGCTGTTTAAATATCAAGTGTTGGTCGATCACCTGCAACTAGAAGAAGCCAGGTTAATAGCAGATGCTTACCTTAACTCCCCAACACCCTTCTCAGACACAATGGTTGCCCTCAATGACAAGTTCGGCCGGCCACATCAGATAGCGCTGAGGCGTATTGCTGCTGTGATGGACTCACCAGACATAAGGCGGGGAGACTTTGCCGCCTTTGAGAAGTTTGCACTCCAGATACAATCACTGGTGGGGATGCTGAAGACGCTTGGCCACGAGGGTGAAGTGGAACTACAATGTGGCTCACATGTTGCTCGTCTGTTGAGCAAGCTGCCGCCTGAGCAGAGAGCAGAGTTTCGCCGCTGCATGTACCATCAGGGCACACAAACCCACACCTTAACTAATCTTTCAGATTGGTTGAAATACGAGTCTTGGTGCCAGGACTCTGAAGGACAGTTAGCTGTGAGAGGAGCTCGGGAGAAGCCGGTGTCCAGATATGAGGGTAGGAAGGGTAAGCAACCTACTACTGTCCTCCATGGTGTGAAGGACACTGCTAAGAAATCTGAGGCTCCAGTTCCAAGCAGCTCCTTCACAAGGATCAAGAGCAAGCCATATTGTCCATTCTGCAATAATGAGGAACACTACCTTAGCCAGTGCACAGAGGTATCCAGGCTAACAAAGGATCAGCTGACCGAATGGATAAAAAGTAACAAGAGGTGTTGGCGATGTGCACGGCCACACCAGGCGGCCCAGTGCAACTTAAAAAAAACATGCAGCCTCTGCCAAGGGAAACATCTCCAGGTTCTGCATGAGGTGAATATGAGGTCATCCAAGGAGGCAGCGTCAACACCGTCAGTGAAAAGCCAAGGCACCAGGGAGACAACCAAGGTTCTGTATTTAGACAGACCCACTGAAGGCAGTCGGGTCCTTCTGAAAGTTGTCAAAGTCCGCCTTCACCATGGTGACCAATCAATCAACACCTATGCCATACTTGATGACGGTTCAGAGAGAACTATGCTGTTGTCAGATGCTGCAGAGAAGCTAGGTGTGCAGGGGATTCAAGAGGACCTACCACTACGTACAATTGGAGAGGAAGTGCAGACACTTCGTGGTGCATCAGTGTCGTTCTTTATTTCTTCGCCATTAAACCCAAAGACCAAGTTTAAGATTACAGGTGCATTCACTAGTGATCGTATTGGACTAGCTGCCCATACTTACCCCATGGAGCAACTCCGGAACACCTACAAGCACCTCACTGGCCTTCCCATACGGACTCTTATAAATGTCAAACCCCTGCTTCTCATTGGGAGTGACCATCCCCATCTCGTCACTCCCATTGAACCTGTCAGATTGGGACCTCCAGGTGGGCCTGCTGCCATCCGCACAAGGCTGGGCTGGACTCTGCAGGGCCCATCGAGTGTAGTCCGTCACCACGCCCAATCACGGCAGTGTCTATTTACAACAGTAACACCCCAGGTGAGCGAGCTTATGAAACATGTTGAGAGATTATGGCAGGTCGACATTGTTCCATTCAGAAGCGAGAAACTAGTTACTCGTTCAAGGCAGGACCAAGAGGCCATCAGCATCCTGGAGACCAAAACCATCAGGGTAGAGGTTGATGGCATTCTCCGTTACGCAACCCCACTGCTCCGCCGGAAAGACATGCCGCTCCTTCAGGCTACCAAAGAAGCCGTCATGCCCTGTTTACGAAGTGTAGAGAGGCGACTTGCCAGAGATCCTGCACGAGCAGAAGCCTACAGAGTGGAGATGGAGAAATTAATAAAGGCGGGCTCTGTCATCAAGTGTGGACCGAAAGTTTCAGACAAGGAAGGTTGTGAGGAATGGTATATCCCTCACCATATGGTGAGCCATAATGGCAAGAATAGGCTGGTATTCAACTGCTCCTATCAGTATCGAGGGCAGAACCTCAACGACCATCTACTGCCTGGGCCGACCTTAGGAGCATCACTCCTGGGAGTTCTGCTAAGATTCCGAGAGCATGCAGTTGCAGTTAGCGGAGACATTAGAGGCATGTTCCACCAAGTTCGCCTCCTCCCAGAGGATCGTGCTCTGCTCAGATTTCTTTGGCGCGACATCAGTCAAGAAGGACCTCCTGCAGTGTACGAGTGGCAGGTGCTACCGTTTGGTACAACGTGTAGCCCCTGCTGTGCCACATTCGCCTTACAGCGCCATGTCTCTGATAACAGCCAGCCAGATGAAGATGTGAGGATATCAGTTCAGAAATGTTTTTATGTAGATAACTGCCTCCAGAGTGTTCCCACAATTGTGGAAGCGAGGCACCTAGTCAACAAACTACGAGCCATTCTTGCGTCTGCAGGCTTCGATCTACGTCAGTGGGCCAGCAATGAACCAAGTGTAATAAGTCACCTACCAGAAGAGAGCTGCTCTGCTAGTGTTGAGTTGTGGCTGGCTCAGAACAAGATCGATACCCCAGAATCTACTCTAGGGCTAAGCTGGCTCTTCCACACGGATGTTCTTGGTTACAAGCATCGCCATGTGGAGTACGGTGTCCCCACGATGCGTAATATCTACAAGGTGCTGGCGAGTCAGTACGATCCACTCGGCTTCATCCTACCCTACACCACCAGGGCTAAGATAATCGTCCGACACCTTTGGGACAAACACAGGGGATGGGATGATCCACTATTACCGCAGGAGCTTCTGCAGCAATGGAAAGACTGGGAAGAAGAACTACAAGTATTACCTCAAGTCACCCTGCCCCGACCGTACTTGTCAAAGTCTGTGGACATCTCCGGTCTTCAGAGAGAGGTGCATGTATTTTGCGACGCCTCAGAAGAGGCGTATGGTTCAGTGGCGTACCTCCGGACCACTGACCAACAAGGTGAAGTGTATCTGTCATTCCTGATGGCCCGTTCCAGAGTCGCTCCTAAGCGATTTCACTCTATGCCCCGATTAGAACTCTGTGCTGCCCTTACTGGTGCACAGCTCTCTCAGGTGCTGAAGAGGGAGCTTACCATCCACATTGATCGGACAACCCTTTGGTCAGATTCCACAACGGTGCTGACATGGCTGAGGTCTGAATCCTGTCGGTTTAAGGTCTTTGTGGGCACCCGCGTGGCCGAGATACAGGAGCTGACTGACGGGCATGCCTGGAGATATGTTGAAACCGCAAGAAACCCTGCGGATGACGTAACACGCGGAAAGAAGCTGCGAGAGCTTATTCAACCAAATAGATGGAGCCTGGGACCAGCCTTCCTCCTGAACAGTCCAGCCTCATGGCCAGAGGACCCCACTGTTGACCAAACAGAAGATACCTCAGAGCTACGCAAACCTATCTTCTGTGGGGTCGCCGCCGTTGCATCAAGCCAGTCAACTTCAGAACTGGGCCAATACAGCTCGTGGAAGGAGTTGTTGGAAGGGACAGTGCAGGAGCTGCATGGGGCGGCCAACTCTAATGATAAGCCCACAGCTGAAGACTACCGACAGGCTGAACAGTTAATATTTCAGAGGGCTCAGAGGGATAGTTTTCAGCAGGAGTACCACCTTCTGAAAGCTGGTAAACCTGTCCCCAGCTACAGTCGACTTCGCATGCTGTCTCCAGAGCTGGATGAAAAGGGAGAGCTCATTCGTGTTCGAGGACGACTCCGTCGAGCAGAAGGTCTAGAACTGACCACTCTTCATCCAGTCATCTTGGACCCAGGTCATCGAGTAACTACGCTCTTGATTCAAGACTTTGATAACCGCCTCCACCACCCAGGACCAGAGCGGGTATTCGCCGAGCTTCGATGCTCCTTCTGGATCCTGCGAGGACGTGAGGCTATCCGGCGCTACCAGTATAGCTGCGCTGACTGTAGACGATGGAGGGCAAAACCTGCAGTGCCGAAGATGGCAGACCTGCCATCAGCCCGTCTGCGCCTTTTCAAGCCTGCTTTCTATTCTACGGGGATGGACTGTTTTGGGCCATTTGAGATCAAAGTGGGCCGGCGCCGGGAGAAGAGATGGGGGATCATTTTCAAGTGCCTCACAACTAGGGCGGTGCACTTGGACCTCCTTACTGCTATTGATACGGATGCTTTTCTGATGTCCCTTCGTCGGTTCATTGCCCGTAGAGGAACGCCTGCAGAGCTGTTCTCCGATCAGGGGACAAATTTCAAGGGAGGTGAGCGGGAACTCCGTGAAACTTTCACTGAAATGTCTAAAGAACTACGACATCTCCTTGCACCACAGAAGATCTCCTTCCGCTTTAACCCCCCAGCAGCTCCCCATTTCGGAGGGGTGTGGGAGAGGGAGATACGCTCAGTTAAGAGCGCACTCTATGCCACAGTCGGTGCTCAGCCTGTTCCAGAAGAAGTGCTTCGGACCGTACTTACTGAGGTGGAAGGGATCCTTAACAGTAAACCCTTGGGTTATGTGTCTTCAGATGCCAGTGACCCAGATCCAGTGACTCCCAGTGTTCTTCTCATGGGGCGGCCTGATGGTTCGCTACCTCAGGTAGTCTACCCCGAAAGTGAGCTCATCTGTCGCCGGCGTTGGAAGCACTCCCAAATCTTGGCTGATCACTTCTGGGCCCGTTTCATCCGACTCTATTTGCCGAGTCTACAAGCTCGCCAGAAGTGGCAGGCTACACCAGCTGATATTGCAGGGGACTGTGTAGTGATGATCGCTGATCCGCATCTTCCGAGGGCCCTCTGGCCCATTGGAAAAGTAGTCAAGACTCATCCCAGCCCTGACGGGCACATCAGGTCCGCTGATGTAAAGGTGAAGGAGAGAATCTACACCCGGCCAGTTGCCAGGCTGGTTGTTCTCCCTGCACTTCCTTCTGGTGAAGATGGAGATGGTTTCACTCCTGCCACTACACCCCAGCCATAGAACTTTGTTGCCTTTAGTGATGAGCAAATGTATTACATACATTTGGGGGCGGCTGTAGAAAAGGCCCCAAAGTTATGTTATTGTTGCTATTATTTAGTACAGTTGACCATAACATGCTTTATGTTTCACTTTACTCCCGTTATTCAGTGTTTGTAATAGGGTAGCAAAGGCGCGCGCTGGTTTTTATATTATATCTGACGTCACGCAGTAGTATGCAGTACGATAGAGATGGTCAGTCGGTTGTCACGCAGTTAGTATTCAGTATGATAGAGATCATCGGTCGGTAAAATTATAATTGTGAGTGACACTTTCCTCAGCGTGTGCGTGAATGAGAAAAGTAAGTAAATCTGCTGCATTACTCGTGATATTGTATTTCTTGGACAGCTGTTATTTCTGATGTTCGATATGGATGAGAGTTAGGAGTTTAGGGGTCGTTACACGACCGCTGTGTTAATTATAATCACGTTTGTACGTTACTTTCTAGCTTCGGTCCACCTGACTCAGTACGTTGGGTTAAATGGGTCACATCGTGTTCAGACATGTTTATACTTTATTCAATACTTGTTGTTGTGAATGTTAAGTACTCTGTGGCTGAGTAAAATATGAAGTGGTGTTAAATATCATTATCTGGACCGCTATTGATGCTTTAAAGTATATCATAGAAGACAGAAAGTTCTATCTACGTTATTGATAACTTAATGCATGGTAGAAAATCTGAGAAGTGTCTGAATCCTTTCTCTCTGCTTACATTTTAGGGTTTAAGAGATATAGTCATATTCTGACTACTGTTTAATTTATGTTTATAATGTTTATTGAATGAGTGTTGAATGAGTGTATGCATATGTTTCCTTTATTCATTTGTATTTGTTCTCTCTTTATAGAAACCACACTAGAAATTACTCTCACCTTTAAACTCACTCATAGAAGAAAGAGGAGGAATAAACAGAATAATAAGAATTATCTCTCCGCTCTTCATTTCATACTCTGGAATATTTGGCCTTAAGTGGTGTTCTGACCGACACACCTGAGTGAACCTGGTGATAAACCCAGAATTAACACCTAGACTGAGTGTTTAACCATTATCTTCACTTCAGACTCTATGTTTTGGCAAAATTGTTCTATACTAAGTGAAAAATTTCCAAAGAGCTTACAGCACCTGGTATTCCCAGGCGGTCTCCCATCCAAGTACTAACCAGGCCCAAACCTGCTTAGCTTCCGAGATCAGACGAGATCGGGCATGGCCAGGTTGGTATGGCCGTAAGCGAAGACTGCTGCGAAGAGAGGGCTATTTAAAGTTCAGCCAATCTACTCGCCAGTACATTATATAAGTAGGAAAGAAAACCCAAAAGCTTAAAGCGCCTGGTATTCCTAGGCGGTCTCTCATCCAAGTACTAACCAGACCTAAACCTGCTAAGATTCAGAGATGGGGCATTGACTCTTTTTTTTTTTTTTGCAAGATTATTATATAATTCGTGAAAAATATCCAAAAAGTTTAAAGCACCTGGTATTCCCAGGCAGTCTCCCATCCATGTACTAACAAGGCCCAAACCTGCTAATATTCAGAAATCAGCCATTGACTCTTTTTTTTTGCAAGATTATTATATAATTCATGAAAAATATCCACAAAGTTTAAAGCACCTGGTATTCCCAGGCAATCTCCCATCCATGTACTAACCAGGCCCAAACCTGCTAATATTCAGAGATCGGCCATTGACTCTATGTTTTGGCCAAATTTTTCTATACTGAGTGAAAAATTTCCAAAGAGCTTACAGCACCTGGTATTCCCAGGCGGTCTCCCATCCAAGTACTAACCAGGCCCAAACCTGCTTAGCTTCCGAGATCAGACGAGATCTGGCATGGCCAGGTTGATATGGCCGTAAGCGAAGACTGCTGCGAAGAGAGGGCTATTTAAAGTTCAGCCAATCTACTCGCCAGTACATTATATAAGTAGGAAAGAAAACCCAAAAGCTTAAAGCACCTGGTATTCCTAGGCGGTCTCTCATCCAAGTACTAACCAGACCTAAACCTGCTAAGATTCAGAGATCGAGCATTGACTCTTTTTTTTTTTTTTTTTTTGCAAGATTATTATATAATTCGTGAAAAATATCCAAAAAGTTTAAAGCACCTGGTATTCCCAGGCAGTCTCCCATCCATGTACTAACAAGGCCCAAACCTGCTAATATTCAGAGATCGGCCATGTTTTGGCAAAATTGTTCTATACTAAGTGAAAATTTTTCAAAAAGCTTACAGCACCTGGTATTTCAAGGCAGTCTCCCATCCAAGTACTAACCAGGCCCAAACCTGCTTAGCTTCCGAGATCAGACGAGATCGGGCATGGCCAGGTTGGTATGGCCTTAAGTGAAGACTGCTGCGAAGAGAGGGCTATTTAAAGTTCAGCCAATCTACTCGCCAGTACATTATATAAGTAGGAAAGAAAACCCAAAAGCTTAAAGCGCCTGGTATTCCTAGGCGGTCTCTCATCCAAGTACTAACCAGACCTAAACCTGCTAATATGCAGAGATCGGGCATTGACTCTTTTGTTTTTTGCAAGATTATTATATAATTCGTGAAAAATATCCAAAAAGTTTAAAGCACCTGGTATTCCCAGGCAGTCTCCCATCCATGTACCAACAAGGCCCAAACCTGCTAATATTCAGAGATCGGCCATTGACTCTTTTTTTTTGCAAGATTATTATATAATTCATGAAAAATATCCACAAAGTTTAAAGCACCTGGTATTCCCAGGCAGTCTCCCATGCATGTACTAACAAGGCCCAAACCTGCTAATATTCAGAGATCGGCCATGTTTTGGCAAAATTGTTCAATACTAAGTGAAAATTTTCCAAAAAGCTTACAGCATCTGGTATTTCAAGGCGGTCCCCCATCCAAGTACTAACCAGGCCCAAACCTGCTTAGCTTCCGAGATAAGACGAGATCGGGCATGTCCAGGTTGGTATGGCCGTAAGCGAAGTCTGTTGCGAAGAGAGGGCTATTTAAAGTTCAGCCAATCTACTCGCAAGTACATTATATAAGTAGGAAAGAAAACCCAAAAGTTTAAAGCACCTGGTATTCCCAGGCAGTCTCCCATCCATGTACCAACAAGGCCCAAACCTGCTAATATTCAGAGATCGGCCATTGACTCTTTTTTTTTCCAAGATTATTATATAATTCATGAAAAATATCCACAAAGTTTGAAGCACCTGGTATTCCCAGGCAGTCTCCCATGCATGTACTAACCAGGCCCAAACCTGATAATATTCAGAGATCGGCCATTGACTCTATGTTTTGGCAAAATTGTTCTATACTAAGTGAAAATTTTCCAAAAAGCTAACAGCACCTGGTATTTCAAGACGGTCTCCCATCCAAGTACTAACCAGACCTAAACCTGCTAATATGCAGAGATCTGGCATTGACTCTTTTTTTTTTTTTTTGCAAGATTATTATATAATTCGTGAAAAATATCCAAAAAGTTTAAAGCACCTGGTATTCCCAGGCAGTCTCCCATCCATGTACTAACCAGGCCCAAACCTGCTTAGCTTCCGAGATCAGACGAGATCGGGCATGGCCAGGTTGGTATGGCCGTAAGCGAAGACTGCTGCGAAGAGAGGGCTATTTAAAGTTCAGCCAATCTACTCGCCAGTACATTATATAAGTAGGAAAGAAAACCCAAAAGCTTAAAGCGCCTGGTATTCCTAGGCGGTCTCTCATCCAAGTACTAACCAGACCTAAACCTGCTAAGATTCAGAGATGGGGCATTGACTCTTTTTTTTTTTTTTGCAAGATTATTATATAATTCGTGAAAAATATCCAAAAAGTTTAAAGCACCTGGTATTCCCAGGCAGTCTCCCATCCATGTACTAACAAGGCCCAAACCTGCTAATATTCAGAAATCAGCCATTGACTCTTTTTTTTTGCAAGATTATTATATAATTCATGAAAAATATCCACAAAGTTTAAAGCACCTGGTATTCCCAGGCAATCTCCCATCCATGTACTAACCAGGCCCAAACCTGCTAATATTCAGAGATCGGCCATTGACTCTATGTTTTGGCCAAATTTTTCTATACTGAGTGAAAAATTTCCAAAGAGCTTACAGCACCTGGTATTCCCAGGCGGTCTCCCATCCAAGTACTAACCAGGCCCAAACCTGCTTAGCTTCCGAGATCAGACGAGATCTGGCATGGCCAGGTTGGTATGGCCGTAAGCGAAGACTGCTGCGAAGAGAGGGCTATTTAAAGTTCAGCCAATCTACTCGCCAGTACATTATATAAGTAGGAAAGAAAACCCAAAAGCTTAAAGCACCTGGTATTCCTAGGCGGTCTCTCATCCAAGTACTAACCAGACCTAAACCTGCTAAGATTCAGAGATCGAGCATTGACTCTTTTTTTTTTTTTTTTTTTTGCAAGATTATTATATAATTCGTGAAAAATATCCAAAAAGTTTAAAGCACCTGGTATTCCCAGGCAGTCTCCCATCCATGTACTAACAAGGCCCAAACCTGCTAATATTCAGAGATCGGCCATGTTTTGGCAAAATTGTTCTATACTAAGTGAAAATTTTTCAAAAAGCTTACAGCACCTGGTATTTCAAGGCAGTCTCCCATCCAAGTACTAACCAGGCCCAAACCTGCTTAGCTTCCGAGATCAGACGAGATCGGGCATGGCCAGGTTGGTATGGCCTTAAGTGAAGACTGCTGCGAAGAGAGGGCTATTTAAAGTTCAGCCAATCTACTCGCCAGTACATTATATAAGTAGGAAAGAAAACCCAAAAGCTTAAAGCGCCTGGTATTCCTAGGCGGTCTCTCATCCAAGTACTAACCAGACCTAAACCTGCTAATATGCAGAGATCGGGCATTGACTCTTTTGTTTTTTGCAAGATTATTATATAATTCGTGAAAAATATCCAAAAAGTTTAAAGCACCTGGTATTCCCAGGCAGTCTCCCATCCATGTACCAACAAGGCCCAAACCTGCTAATATTCAGAGATCGGCCATTGACTCTTTTTTTTTGCAAGATTATTATATAATTCATGAAAAATATCCACAAAGTTTAAAGCACCTGGTATTCCCAGGCAGTCTCCCATGCATGTACTAACAAGGCCCAAACCTGCTAATATTCAGAGATCGGCCATGTTTTGGCAAAATTGTTCAATACTAAGTGAAAATTTTCCAAAAAGCTTACAGCATCTGGTATTTCAAGGCGGTCCCCCATCCAAGTACTAACCAGGCCCAAACCTGCTTAGCTTCCGAGATAAGACGAGATCGGGCATGTCCAGGTTGGTATGGCCGTAAGCGAAGTCTGTTGCGAAGAGAGGGCTATTTAAAGTTCAGCCAATCTACTCGCAAGTACATTATATAAGTAGGAAAGAAAACCCAAAAGTTTAAAGCACCTGGTATTCCCAGGCAGTCTCCCATCCATGTACCAACAAGGCCCAAACCTGCTAATATTCAGAGATCGGCCATTGACTCTTTTTTTTTCCAAGATTATTATATAATTCATGAAAAATATCCACAAAGTTTGAAGCACCTGGTATTCCCAGGCAGTCTCCCATGCATGTACTAACCAGGCCCAAACCTGATAATATTCAGAGATCGGCCATTGACTCTATGTTTTGGCAAAATTGTTCTATACTAAGTGAAAATTTTCCAAAAAGCTAACAGCACCTGGTATTTCAAGACGGTCTCCCATCCAAGTACTAACCAGACCTAAACCTGCTAATATGCAGAGATCTGGCATTGACTCTTTTTTTTTTTTTTTGCAAGATTATTATATAATTCGTGAAAAATATCCAAAAAGTTTAAAGCACCTGGTATTCCCAGGCAGTCTCCCATCCATGTACTAACAAGGCCCAAACCTGCTAATATGCAGAGATCGGCCATTGACTATGTTTTGGCAAAATTGTTCTATACTAAGTGAAAAATTTCCAAAAAGCTTACAGCACCTGGTATTCCCAGGCGGTCTCCCATCCAAGTACTAACCAGGCCCAAACCTGCTTAGCTTCCGAGATCAAACGAGATCGGGCATAGCCAGGTTGGTATGGCCGTAAGCGAAGTCTGCTGCGAAGAGAGGGCTATTTAAAGTTCAGCCAATCTACTGGCAGTACATTATATAAGTAGGAAAGAAAACCCAAAAGCTTAAAATGCCTGGTATTCCTAGGCGGTCTCTCATCCAAGTACTAACCAGATCTAAACCTGCTAAGATTCAGAGATCGGGCATTGACTCTTTTTTTTTTTTTTTTTTGCAAGATTATTATATAATTCGTGAAAAATATCCAAAAAGTTTAAAACACCTGGTATTCCCAGGCAGTCTCCCATCCATGTACTAACAAGGCCCAAACCTGCTAATATTCAGAGATCGGCCATTGACTCTTTCTTTTTGCAAGATTATTATATAATTCATGAAAAATATCCACAAAGTTTAAAGCACCTGGTATTCCCAGGCAGTCTCCCATCCATGTACTAACCAGGCCCAAACCTGCTAATATTCAGAGATCGGCCATGTTTTGGCAAAATTGTTCTATACTAAGTGAACATTTTCCAAAAAGTTTAAAGCACCTGGTATTCCAAGGCAGTCTCCCATCCATGTACTAACAAGGCCCAAACCTGCTAATATGCAGAGATCGGCCATTGACTCTATGTTTTGACAAAATTGTTCTATACTAAGTGAAAAATTTCCAAAAAGATTACAGCACCTGGTATTCCTAGGCGGTCTCCCATCCAAGTACTAACCAGGCCCAAACCTGCTTAGCTTCCGAGATCAAATGAGATCGGGCATGGCCAGGTTGGTATGGCCGTAAGTGAAGACTGCTGCGAAGAGAGGGCTATTTAAAGTTCAGCCAATCTACTCGCCAGTACATTATATAAGTAGGAAAGAAAACCCAAAAGCTTAGAGCGCCTGGCATTCCTAGGCGGTCTCTCATCCAAGTACTAACCAGACCTAAACCTGCTAATATGCAGAGATCGGGCATTGACTCTTTTTTTTTTTGCAAGATTATTATATAATTCGTGAAAAATATCCAAAAAGTTTAAAGCACCTGGTATTCCCAGGCAGTCTCCCATCCATGTACTAACAAGGCCCAAACCTGCTAATATTCAGAAATCAGCCATTGACTCTTTTTTTTTGCAAGATTATTATATAATTCATGAAAAATATCCACAAAGTTTAAAGCACCTGGTATTCCCAGGCAATCTCCCATCCATGTACTAACCAGGCCCAAACCTGCTAATATTCAGAGATCGGCCATTGACTCTATGTTTTGGCCAAATTTTTCTATACTGAGTGAAAAATTTCCAAAGAGCTTACAGCACCTGGTATTCCTAGGCGGTCTCCCATCCAAGTACTAACCAGGCCCAAACCTGCTTAGCTTCCGAGATCAGACGAGATCTGGCATGGCCAGGTTGGTATGGCCGTAAGCGAAGACTGCTCCGAAGAGAGGGCTATTTAAAGTTCAGCCAATCTACTCGCCAGTACATTATATAAGTAGGAAAGAAAACCCAAAAGCTTAAAGCACCTGGTATTCCTAGGCGGTCTCTCATCCAAGTACTAACCAGACCTAAACCTGCTAAGATTCAGAGATCGAGCATTGACTCTTTTTTTTTTTTTTTTTTTGCAAGATTATTATATAATTCGTGAAAAATATCCAAAAAGTTTAAAGCACCTGGTATTCCCAGGCAGTCTCCCATCCATGTACTAACAAGGCCCAAACCTGCTAATATTCAGAGATCGGCCATGTTTTGGCAAAATTGTTCTATACTAAGTGAAAATTTTTCAAAAAGCTTACAGCACCTGGTATTTCAAGGCAGTCTCCCATCCAAGTACTAACCAGGCCCAAACCTGCTTAGCTTCCGAGATCAGACGAGATCGGGCATGGCCAGGTTGGTATGGCCTTAAGTGAAGACTGCTGCGAAGAGAGGGCTATTTAAAGTTCAGCCAATCTACTCGCCAGTACATTATATAAGTAGGAAAGAAAACCCAAAAGCTTAAAGCGCCTGGTATTCCTAGGCGGTCTCTCATCCAAGTACTAACCAGACCTAAACCTGCTAATATGCAGAGATCGGGCATTGACTCTTTTGTTTTTTGCAAGATTATTATATAATTCGTGAAAAATATCCAAAAAGTTTAAAGCACCTGGTATTCCCAGGCAGTCTCCCATCCATGTATCAACAAGGCCCAAACCTGCTAATATTCAGAGATCGGCCATTGACTCTTTTTTTTTTGCAAGATTATTATATAATTCATGAAAAATATCCACGAAGTTTAAAGCACCTGGTATTCCCAGGCAGTCTCCCATGCATGTACTAACAAGGCCCAAGCCTGCTAATATTCAGAGATCGGCCATGTTTTGGCAAAATTGTTCAACACTAAGTGAAAATTTTCCAAAAAGCTTACAGCATCTGGTATTTCAAGGCGGTCCCCCATCCAAGTACTAACCAGGCCCAAACCTGCTTAGCTTCCGAGATAAGACGAGATCGGGCATGTCCAGGTTGGTATGGCCGTAAGCGAAGTCTGTTGCGAAGAGAGGGCTATTTAAAGTTCAGCCAATCTACTCGCAAGTACATTATATAAGTAGGAAAGAAAACCCAAAAGTTTAAAGCACCTGGTATTCCCAGGCAGTCTCCCATCCATGTACCAACAAGGCCCAAACCTGCTAATATTCAGAGATCGGCCATTGACTCTTTTTTTTTGCAAGATTATTATATAATTCATGAAAAATATCCACAAAGTTTGAAGCACCTGGTATTCCCAGGCAGTCTCCCATGCATGTACTAACCAGGCCCAAACCTGATAATATTCAGAGATCGGCCATTGACTCTATGTTTTGGCAAAATTGTTCTATACTAAGTGAAAATTTTCCAAAAAGCTTACAGCACCTGGTATTTCAAGACGGTCTCCCATCCAAGTACTAACCAGACCTAAACCTGCTAATATGCAGAGATCTGGCATTGACTCTTTTTTTTTTTTTGCAAGATTATTATATAATTCGTGAAAAATATCCAAAAAGTTTAAAGCACCTGGTATTCCCAGGCAGTCTCCCATCCATGTACTAACAAGGCCCAAACCTGCTAATATGCAGAGATCGGCCATTGACTATGTTTTGGCAAAATTGTTCTATACTAAGTGAAAAATTTCCAAAAAGCTTAAAGCACCTGGTATTCCCAGGCGGTCTCCCATCCAAGTACTAACCAGGCCCAAACCTGCTTAGCTTCCGAGATCAAACGAGATCGGGCATAGCCAGGTTGGTATGGCCGTAAGCGAAGTCTGCTGCGAAGAGAGGGCTATTTAAAGTTCAGCCAATCTACTGGCAGTACATTATATAAGTAGGAAAGAAAACCCAAAAGCTTAAAATGCCTGGTATTCCTAGGCGGTCTCTCATCCAAGTACTAACCAGACCTAAACCTGCTAAGATTCAGAGATCGGGCATTGACTCTTTTTTTTTTTTTTTTTGCAAGATTATTATATAATTCGTGAAAAATATCCAAAAAGTTTAAAACACCTGGTATTCCCAGGCAGTCTCCCATCCATGTACTAACAAGGCCCAAACCTGCTAATATTCAGAGATCGGCCATTGACTCTTTCTTTTTGCAAGATTATTATATAATTCATGAAAAATATCCACAAAGTTTAAAGCACCTGGTATTCCCAGGCAGTCTCCCATCCATGTACTAACCAGGCCCAAACCTGCTAATATTCAGAGATCGGCCATGTTTTGGCAAAATTGTTCTATACTAAGTGAACATTTTCCAAAAAGTTTAAAGCACCTGGTATTCCAAGGCAGTCTCCCATCCATGTACTAACAAGGCCCAAACCTGCTAATATGCAGAGATCGGCCATTGACTCTATGTTTTGACAAAATTGTTCTATACTAAGTGAAAAATTTCCAAAAAGATTACAGCACCTGGTATTCCTAGGCGGTCTCCCATCCAAGTACTAACCAGGCCCAAACCTGCTTAGCTTCCGAGATCAAATGAGATCGGGCATGGCCAGGTTGGTATGGCCGTAAGTGAAGACTGCTGCGAAGAGAGGGCTATTTAAAGTTCAGCCAATCTACTCGCCAGTACATTATATAAGTAGGAAAGAAAACCCAAAAGCTTAGAGCGCCTGGCATTCCTAGGCGGTCTCTCATCCAAGTACTAACCAGACCTAAACCTGCTAATATGCAGAGATCGGGCATTGACTCTTTTTTTTTTTTGCAAGATTATTATATAATTCGTGAAAAATATCCAAAAAGTTTAAAGCACCTGGTATTCCCAGGCAGTCTCCCATCCATGTACCAACAAGGCCCAAACCTGCTAATATTCAGAGATCGGCCATTGACTCTTTTTTTTTGCAAGATTATTATATAATTCATGAAAAATATCCACAAAGTTTGAAGCACCTGTATTCCCAGGCAGTCTCCCATGCATGTACTAACCAGGCCCAAACCTGCTAATATTCAGAGATCGGCCATGTTTTGGCAAAATTGTTCAATACTAAGTGAAAATTTTCCAAAAAGCTTACAGCACCTGGTATTTCAAGGCGGTCTCCCATCCAAGTACTAACCAGGCCCAAACTTGCTTAGCTTCCGAGATAAGACGAGATCGGGCATGTCCAGGTTGGTATGGCCGTAAGCGAAGTCTGCTGCGAAGAGAGGGCTATTTAAAGTTCAGCCAATCTACTCGCAAGTACATTATATAAGTAGGAAAGAAAACCCAAAAGCTTAAAGCGCCTGGTATTCCTAGGCGGTCTCTCATCCAAGTACTAACCAGACCTAAACCTGCTAATATGCAGAGATCGGGCATTGACTCTTTTTTTTTTGCAAGATTATTATATAATTCGTGAAAAATATCCAAAAAGTTTAAAGCACCTGGTATTCCCAGGCAGTCTCCCATCCATGTACCAACAAGGCCCAAACCTGCTAATATTCAGAGATCGGCCATTGACTCTTTTTTTTTGCAAGATTATTATATAATTCATGAAAAATATCCACAAAGTTTAAAGCACCTGGTATTCCCAGGCAGTCTCCCATGCATGTACTAACCAGGCCCAAACCTGCTAATATTCAGAGATCGGCCATGTTTTGGCAAAATTGTTCAATACTAAGTGAAAATTTTCCAAAAAGCTTACAGCACCTGGTATTTCAAGGCGGTCCCCCATCCAAGTACTAACCAGGCCCAAACCTGCTTAGCTTCCGAGATAAGACGAGATCGGGCATGTCCAGGTTGGTATGGCCGTAAGCGAAGTCTGTTGCGAAGAGAGGGCTATTTAAAGTTCAGCCAATCTACTCGCAAGTACATTATATAAGTAGGAAAGACAACCCAAAAGCTTAAAGCACCTGGTATTCCCAGGCAGTCTCCCATCCATGTACTAACAAGGCCCAAACCTGCTAATATTCAGAGATCGGCCATTGACTCTTTTTTTTTGCAAGATTATTATATAATTCATGAAAAATATCCACAAACTTTAAAGCACCTGGTATTCCCAGGCAATCTCCCATCCATGTACTAACCAGGCCCAAACCTGATAATATTCAGAGATCGGCCATTGACTCTATGTTTTGGCAAAATTGTTCTATACTAAGTGAAAATTTTCCAAAAAGCTTACAGCACCTGGTATTTCAAGACGGTCTCCCATCCAAGTACTAACCAGGCCCAAACCTGCTTAGCTTCCGAGATCAAACGAGATCGGGCATAGCCAGGTTGGTATGGCCGTAAGCGAAGTCTGCTGCGAAGAGAGGGCTATTTAAAGTTCAGCCAATCTACTGGCAGTACATTATATAAGTAGGAAAGAAAACCCAAAAGCTTAAAATGCCTGGTATTCCTAGGCGGTCTCTCATCCAAGTACTAACCAGACCTAAACCTGCTAAGATTCAGAGATCGGGCATTGACTCTTTTTT
Source organism: Carassius auratus (assembly GCF_003368295.1). Classification (NCBI taxonomy): domain Eukaryota; kingdom Metazoa; phylum Chordata; class Actinopteri; order Cypriniformes; family Cyprinidae; genus Carassius; species Carassius auratus. The sequence goes on along the minus strand of NW_020524145.1, from coordinate 25,480 downwards.
TTTTTTTTGCAAGATTATTATATAATTCGTGAAAAATATCCAAAAAGTTTAAAACACCTGGTATTCCCAGGCAGTCTCCCATCCATGTACCAACAAGGCCCAAACCTGCTAATATTCAGAGATCGGCCATTGACTCTTTTTTTTTGCAAGATTATTATATAATTCATGAAAAATATCCACAAAGTTTGAAGCACCTGGTATTCCCAGGCAGTCTCCCATGCATGTACTAACCAGGCCCAAACCTGCTAATATTCAGAGATCGGCCATGTTTTGGCAAAATTGTTCTATACTAAGTGAAAATTTTCCAAAAAGCTTACAGCACCTGGTATTCCCAGGCGGTCTCCCATCCAAGTACTAACCAGGCCCAAACCTGCTTAGCTTCCGAGATCAAACGAGATCGGGCATGTCTTTTTTTTTTTTTTTTTTTTTTTTTTCAATAATTTCACATTTGACATATACATAAATTCCAATGCGTATCACATCATTATCATATTCACTCATTCTATATTCATTATTGAATTTCACCCTCCATTATACGCTTATACTTACAATCCTAATTATCCAGGCATATTTATCATATGTTCTTTAAAGCATTGCAGAACTCTAGCATTGTTCCCCGTAATTATATTATAAAAACCCTCAGTTTGCCCATTCATACTTAAATATTCATATATAATCTGTATATTCCTTTCCAATTTCCTTCTAAAAAAGACCCACATATCAACATTACCTTGTTTTCCTTTCATCACATTACGTCTACCCCATATTGCATACCTCGCCACGTTTAAAATAAAATTTACAATATATTTATTTTTGCCTCTTCCTTTTAAACCCAGTAAAAATACCTTATACCATTCAATTTGTTGTTCAAATTCCTCTCCCAAGATTCCCTCTATAAATAATTTAATTCTCCTAATAAAATCCTGAAGATTTGAACACAATAAAAACAAATGTAGCACCCCTTCATCTTCCTTTCCACAGACATCACATCTTGCATTCTGTACAATCCTCATTTTACATAACCTCATTTTTGTGTAAATTACATTATATCTTAAGAGAAAATTAAAATTCTCAATTATTGGGTCCATGTATCTTATTCTTAAATTCCCCCAAATGTCATCAGATTCAGTCCCTGGGAATAACCTATTCCAAAAGCCATTTGCTATTGGTTGGACAAAAATCCTCCTTCTAAAGAAATTATAAAACACTTTTAAAGTACATGATTGAATTAAAATTTTACTCTCACTTTCCCCTAAACACACTTCAACCTTTCCCAGTCCTTCATCCTCTTTTATAATTCCTTCAATCCATTCCTTTGGAACTGCTTTTTTTATTTGATCAAATTGTTGTTTCACCGTATGTCTCTCTACCTCTTCCCCAATCCCCTCAATTTCATCCATTATGCCTTGTACTGGTATAAAGCCATCTATAACCTCATACAGAATATCTCTAACTTTAATTATCCCAGCTGCAATCCATTTTTTAAAATATAATTCCTTACCTTCATATAAAATATTGGAATTTAAAAACAATGGATGATTCAAAAACTCATTCTTTCCTTCTGGCTTATACACAACTGTTGGTAAAAATTCTTTCCAAGCCTCCAGAACCTCTCTATAGAATTCTGATACCCCCTTTAACATATGTTCTTTCAATTTCATCCATATTATTCCCTCTCCCATATTAAGACCTCCACACTTGTTTAAGAAATATTTCATTCCCTCCTTCCACTCTTGTTTATTATCTCTATTTAAAAATTTCTTCATTATCTTAACCCTTAAACTCTTCATTCTTATACCCGGATCCAACAAACCCAAACCTCCCTTTTCAACAGGCCCTATCATCGTGTCGTATGCAATCTTTGCTGGTTTCCCCTCCCATATAAAATTTAAAATAGACTTTTTCAACCTCTTATAAACCCAAATTGGTAATGAAGTGACCTCTAACGCATACCAAATTTTTGAAAGCATTAGCGCATTCACAACCAAAATTTTGCCTCTCAAGTTCAACACTTGTTGTTTCCAAAAAGTCAACTTTCTCTCCATTCCTCCTACAATCTCATCCCATATTATGTCTCTCGTTTTCTTTTCATCCTTTCCAATTCTAATTCCCAAGATTTTCATATTTTCCACCTCCTCTTTAAAATTAAAATAGCCAGATAATTGTTCTGCCTTCCCTATTCTCATTACTACGTTTTTTCTATATTTATTTTTGCTCCAGAACCCCTACAATATTTTTGTATTTTGCCCATAGCCTCATTAATACTCCCAATATCCTTTACAATCAAAGTTGTATCATCTGCATATTGATAAATTTTTTGTTCTTTTCCCCTCCCCCCAAAACCAATTCCTTTAATCTTTTCCTCTTCTGCAACTATTAAACCTAAATGTTCCGCAACAATACTGTATAATAATGCAGATAAGGGACATCCCTGTCTTATTGACCTTGTTATGCCAAAAGCCTCTGTCACAAAACCATTACACTTCACAAAGCTAATTGCATCTTTATATAAAACTCTAATCCATTTTATAAAAATATTCCCAAAACCAAATTTCTCTAAAAGTTTAAATAAATAATCATGCTCTACCCTATCAAAGGCTTTTTCTAAATCTAAGCTCACCATATAACCTTCCTTTTTATTCTCTACCATATACCTTATTTTATCTCTTATATTACTTACTGTATCTGTAATTTCCCTCCCTATGATTGAATATGCCTGATTCGTTGTTATTATTCCCGGCAATACTTTCTTTAAACGATTTGCCAAAACTTTAGCTAAGATTTTAAAATCTGTATTTAACATTGATATCGGCCTATAGTTCTTCAGATCTGATGAATCCCCCCTTTTCTTAAAAATTAATTTCACCATTCCTCTTCTCATCAATTGACTTGCTTCCCCTTTATCGTATATTTCCTTATATATTTCTTTTAAAAATGGTATTAATATGTTCTTAAAAGCCTTATAAAATTCGCTAGTCAATCCATCTGCCCCCGGACTTTTCCCATTATTCAGCTGTGATATTGCTACCTCTACTTCTTCATCGGAAATGTCCCTATCACACATTTCTTTATCCTCCCTCGTTACTTTTGTTTTAACCTTACTTAATAAATACTCCTTTTCTTCCTCTTGCGTCCCCTCCTTTTTAAAAAGACATTCATAAAACTCCTTTATACTCCCCAATATCTCTCTAGTTCCCTTTACTCTACTTCCATCCTGTTTTACAACCTCCTTTATTATATCAGCCCTCTGTCTATTTTCCTCTAGACCAAAGAAGAATTGTGTGCACCTTTCCCCTTCTATTACATGTTTAGCCCTACTTCTAATCATAGCCCCTCTACATTTTAGTTCTTCAATCTCCTTTAATCTATTCTCATATACTAAAATTGTTTCTATATCCCCTTTCTCTTTTTGTAGTTCTTCTTTCAACACCCTTCTAACACTTTGCTCTTCTCTCCTCTTAGTCATGTGTATCAAACCACTATACCTTATTGAATATTTTTTTATTTCATACTTTACATTATCCCACCATACTCTTTTATCTTCCTCATAAATTTCATTTTCTCTCTCTTTCATTATTATTTCTACTATCTTCATTTTATACCCTTCATCTTTCAAAAGTTCATTATTTAAACACCATATTCCCTTTCCTCTCTCCACCCCTGTTTCATTCATATGTACTATTAACATCCCATGATCACTTAAAGAAGTCATCTTATAATATATTTTATCCATCTTCCTCTCCATGTTTCTTGTAATTAATATAAAATCTATTCTACTTTGCTTCATTTTATCCTTCACCAATTGTCGTCTTGAAAAATCTTTTATACCCTCATTCCTCTCTCTCCATATATCAATTAGATCATATTTATCCATTAATTTAAGCAATTCTTCCCTCCCACTATCTCTTTTATAAACCATATCATTCGCTATATCCAGTCTACTAAAAACTGTATTAAAATCTCCCATTACAATAATATTTTCCCATTTCTCCATCTGACCATTTAAATCCTTAAAAAACATTTTCTTTTCTGCTTCTTCATTTGGCGCATGTACATTACACACAAAAACATTTTCCCCTCCTATAACCATTTTCACAATAATACATTTCCCTCCATTATCCCGATATATGATTTCAACATCATCATTCATGTGTCTTTTACATAAAACCGCAACGCCTTTCCCAATCCCCCCACCATTGTTATAATAAATTCCTCCTCTCCAACTTCTTTTAAAACATTCAATCATTTCATCTTTCCAAAATGTTTCTTGTAATAATATCACATCAGCTTTTTTGCATAGCGCTTTCATTTTCCCAAATTTATCAATTTTTGTTAAACCCCTCACATTGATTGAAACAAAACAAAGAGCCATTAACAACAAAACATTCATTTTTCATACTTTTCTCCCACATTCTCCATTAAAACTCCATCTTCATTTGTACCTGAGTTTCTTCTCCTTCTCTGTCCTTTATCTCTACTTTCTCCTACATATGTTTTGGTGTCCAATATTCCTCTCTTCATTCCCCTCCTCAGCTCCTCCAAATTTACTTCTATGCATTCCTCTACTTGCTCCTTCTCCTTTTTTCCCTCCTGTCTTTCTTTTATTATAACATCCACCGGACCCTTACACCCCTCTATCATATGTTCCACCATTTCAAACCCCTCTCTTCTCTCCAACTCCTTATCCCCCCCCTTTTCCTGCTCCTGACTTTTACTATCATTCAGAGACCCATCTTCCTCTCCCTCATTTATGACTATTTCCATACTCTCCATATTCTCCTCTGGTTCACCATGTTCAGTTTTATCATTTGTCTCTTCTTCATGTTCACTTTCACAGTCACACCTTATGAATACTTTCCCACAATCCAGACATTTATCAGCTTTACAGTCTTTCGCGAAATGCCCTTGCTCAAAGCATTCATAACATTTGAAATCAGGACAGTCCCTGAAAATGTGTCCTGGCTGCATACACATCCGACATAGTTTTTGCTGTCCATCATGTATGACCCTAAAGTACTGAGTGCCATCTGCCGTTTCAAATTTAGCACTATAGGGTAGTGATGTTACCTCTTTTGGAAATTTAACCTTCACATACCTCGTTCCATCAGCAATGTTTGTTCCAGGATAGACTCTTCTCTTTATTTTTGTCATTGGATTAACTCCCCAAAACTTCAATTTGTTCTCAATCACTTCATCCTCCAAGTATGCAGGCAAGTGAAGAAAACACACAATATGTTCCTTTACCTCCAGCCTCCTTATTTCGAAGAATTGACCTTTTATTTCCATTCCATCCAATAATACATCACAAAGTTCTGCATCTTCCACAGTCAACTCATATTCCTCCCCATACTTTGGTCTCACTGCCAGCAATTTACCAAATCCAATCTTCTCTGAAACTACTTTAATGATATCCACAGCTTTTACCTCCTTATTTCCTTTTAAGTCCAACACCACCGTTGCTTCTTTCAGATAATCCACTCTTTGCTTGATTCCCCTCTGTGCTCCATGATCCATATTTCCTCCATTTGCCTCTCTTGATGATCTATCTGCTCCATGTGGTTCCAAACGTTCTTCTAGTCCTCCTGCCATTGCCAGATCTTTACCATGTGGTCCATCCATTTTTGTAAACAAAAAAGCACAAACAAAAGCTTGCCTCCAAGCAGATAAACTGCTTGGAGCTTAAACGTGGGCTTTGTTCCCAAAACAAACCCAAATCTCCTCCCACAGAATAAACAGAAAAAAAGTAAAATACAAAATGAAGCTTTAGAAGAGCCTTTCTCTTCCAACTGCAATCAGACACACCTTCCCAATCACTCTCTATCGCCGCCAGGTTGGTATGGCCGTAAGCGAAGTCTACTGCGAAGAGAGGGCTATTTAAAGTTCCCAGGCAGTCTCCCATCCATGTACTAACAAGGCCCAAACCTGCTAATATTCAGAGATCGGCCATTGACTCTTTTTTTTTGCAAGATTATTATATAATTCATGAAAAATATCCACAAAGTTTAAAGCACCTGGTATTCCCAGAAAAATCCCATCCATGTACTAACCAGGCCCAAACCTGATAATATTCAGAGATCGGCCATTGACTCTATGTTTTGGCAAAATTGTTCTATACTAAGTGAAAATTTTCCAAAAAGCTTACAGCACCTGGTATTTCAAGACGGTCTCCCATCCAAGTACTAACCAGGCCCAAACCTGCTTAGCTTCCGAAATCAAACGAGATCGGGCATAGCCAGGTTGGTATGGCCGTAAGCGAAGACTGCTCCGAAGAGAGGGCTATTTAAAGTTCAGCCAATCTACTGGCCAGTACATTATATAAGTAGGAAAGAAAACCCAAAAGCTTAAAGCGCCTGGTATTCCTAGGCGGTCTCTCATCCAAGTACTAACCAGACCTAAACCTGCTAATATGCAGAGATCGGGCATTGACTCTTTTTTTTTTGCAAGATTATTATATAATTCGTGAAAAATATCCAAAAAGTTTAAAGCACCTGATATTCCCAGGCAGTCTCCCATCCATGTACCAACAAGGCCCAAACCTGCTAATATTCAGAGATAGGCCATTGACTCTATGTTTTGGCAAAATTGTTCTATACTAAGTGAAAATTTTCCAAAAAGCTTACAGCACCTGGTATTTCAAGACGGTCTCCCATCCAAGTACTAACCAGACCTAAACCTGCTAATATTCAGAGATCGGGCATTGACTCTTTTTTTTTTTTTTTGCAAGATTATTATATAATTCGTGAAAAATATCCAAAAAGTTTAAAGCACCTGGTATTCCCAGGCAGTCTCCCATCCATGTACTAACAAGGCCCAAACCTGCTAATATTCAGAGATCGGCCATTGACTCTTTCTTTTTGCAAGATTATTATATAATTCATGAAAAATATCCACAAAGTTTAAAGCACCTGGTATTCCCAGGCAGTCTCCCATCCATGTACTAACCAGGCCCAAACCTGCTAATATTCAGAGATCGGCCATTGACTCTATGTTTTGGCAAAATTGTTCTATACTAAGTGAAAATTTTCCAAAAAGCTTACAGCACCTGGTATTTCAAGGCGGTCTCCCATCCAGACCTAAACCTGCTAATATGCAGAGATCTGGCATTGACTCTTTTTTTTTTTTTGCAAGATTATTATATAATTCGTGAAAAATATCAAAAAAGTTTAAAGCAACTGGTATTCCCAGGCAGTCTCCCATCCATGTACTAACAAGGCCCAAACCTGCTAATATGCAGAGATCGGCCAATGACTCTATGTTTTGGCAAAATTGTTCTATACTAAGTGAAAAATTTCCAAAAAGCTTACAGCACCTGGTATTCCCAGGCGGTCTACCATCCAAGTACTAACCAGGCCCAAACCTGCTTAGCTTCCGAGATCAAACGAGATCGGGCATAGCCAGGTTGGTATGGCCGTAAGCGAAGACTGCTCCGAAGAGAGGGCTATTTAAAGTTCAGCCAATCTACTGGCCAGTACATTATATAAGTAGGAAAGAAAACCCAAAAGCTTAAAAAGCCTGCTATTCCTAGGCGGTCTCTCATCCAAGTACTAACCAGACCTAAACCTGCTAAGATTCAGAGATTGGGCATTGACTTTTTTTTTTTTTTTTTTTTTTTTTGCAAGATTAGTATATAATTCGTGAAAAATATCCAAAAAGTTTAAAGCACCTGGTATTCCCAGGCAGTCTCCCATCCATGTACTAACAAGGCCCAAACCTGCTAATATTCAGAGATCGGCCATTGACTCTTTTTTTTGCAATATTATTATATAATTCTTGAAAAATATCCACAAAGTTTAAAGCACCTGGTATTCCCAGGCAATCTCCCATCCATATACTATCCAGGCCCAAACCTGCTAATATTCAGAGATCGGCCATTGACTCTATGTTTTGGCAAAATTGTTCTATACTAAGTGAAAATTTTCCAAAAAGCTTACAGCACGTGATATTTCAAGACGGTCTCCCATCCAAGTACTAACCAGACCTAAACCTGCTAATATGCAGAGATCTGGCATTGACTCTTTTTTTTTTTTTTTTGCAAGATTATTATATAATTCGTGAAAAATATCCAAAAAGTTTAAAGCACCTGGTATTCCCAGGCAGTCTCCCATCCATGTACTAACAAGGCCCAAACCTGCTAATATTCAGAGATCGGCCATGTTTTGGCAAAATTGTTCTATACTAAGTGAAAATTTTTCAAAAAGCTTACAGCACCTGGTATTTCAAGGCAGTCTCCCATCCAAGTACTAACCAGGCCCAAACCTGCTTAGCTTCCGAGATCAAACGAGATCGGGCATGGCCAGGTTTGTATGGCCGTAAGCGAAGACTGCTGCGAAGAGAGGGCTATTTAAAGTTCAGCCAATCTACTCGCCAGTACATTATATAAGTAGGAAAGAAAACCCAAAAGCTTAAAGCGCCTGGTATTCCTAGGCGGTCTCTCATCCAAGTACTAACCAGACCTAAACCTGCTAATATGCAGAGATCGGGCATTGACTCTTTTTTTTTGCAAGATTATTATATAATTCGTGAAAAATATCCAAAAAGTTTAAAGCACCTGGTATTCCCAGGCAGTCTCCCATCCATGTACTAACAAGGCCCAAACCTGCTAATATTCAGAGATCGGCCATTGACTCTTTTTTTTTTTTGCAAGATTATTATATAATTCATGAAAAATATCCACAAAGTTTAAAGCACCTGGTATTCCCAGGCAGTCTCCCATGCATGTACTAACAAGGCCCAAACCTGCTAATATTCAGAGATCGGCCATGTTTTGGCAAAATTGTTCTATACTAAGTGAAAATTTTCCAAAAAGCTTACAGCACCTGGTATTTCAAGGCGGTCCCCCATCCAAGTACTAACCAGGCCCAAACCTGCTTAGCTTCCGAGATAAGACGAGATCGGGCATGTCCAGGTTGGTATGGCCGTAAGCGAAGTCTGTTGCAAAGAGAGGGCTATTTAAAGTTCAGCCAATCTACTCGCAAGTACATTATATAAGTAGGAAAGAAAACCCAAAAGCTTAAAGCACCTGGTATTCCCAGGCAGTCTCCCATCCATGTACTAACAAGGCCCAAACCTGCTAATATTCAGAGATTGGCCATTGACTCTTTTTTTTTTGCAAGATTATTATATAATTCATGAAAAATATCCACAAAGTTTAAAGCACCTGGTATTCCCAGGCAATCTCCCATCCATGTACTAACCAGGCCCAAACCTGATAATATTCAGAGATCGGCCATTGACTCTATGTTTTGGCAAAATTGTTCTATACTAAGTGAAAATTTTCCAAAAAGCTTACAGCACCTGGTATTTCAAGACGGTCTCCCATCCAAGTACTAACCAGACCTAAACCTGCTAATATGCAGAGATCTGGCATTGACTCTTTTTTTTTTTGGCAAGATTATTATATAATTCGTGAAAAATATCCAAAAAGTTTAAAGCACCTGGTATTCCCAGGCAGTCTCCCATCCATGTACTAACAAGGCCCAAACCTGCTAATATGCAGAGATCGGCCATTGACTCTATGTTTTGGCAAAATTGTTCTATACTAAGTGAAAAATTTCCAAAAAGCTTACAGCACCTGGTATTCCCAGGCAGTCTCCCATCCAAGTACTAACCAGGCCCAAACCTGCTTAGCTTCCGAGATCAAACGAGATCAGGAATAGCCAGGTTGGTATGGCCGTAAGCGAAGTCTGCTGCGAAGAGAGGGCTATTTAAAGTTCAGCCAATCTACTGGCAGTACATTATATAAGTAGGAAAGAAAACCCAAAAGCTTAAAATGCCTGGTATTCCTAGGCGGTCTCTCATCCAAGTACTAACCAGACCTAAACCTGCTAAGATTCAGAGATCGGGCATTGACTCTTTTTTTTTTTTTTTGCAAGATTATTATATAATTCGTGAAAAATATCCAAAAAGTTTAAAACACCTGGTATTCCCAGGCAGTCTCCCATCCATGTACTAACAAGGCCCAAACCTGCTAATATTCAGAGATCGGCCATTGACTCTATCTTTTTGCAAGATTATTATATAATTCATGAAAAATATCCACAAAGTTTAAAGCACCTGGTATTCCCAGGCAGTCTCCCATCCATGTACTAACCAGGCCCAAACCTGCTAATATTCAGAGATCGGCCATTGACTCTTTTTTTTTGCAAGATTATTATATAATTCATGAAAAATATCCACAAAGTTTAAAGCACCTGGTATTCCCAGGCAGTCTCCCATGCATGTACTAACAAGGCCCAAACCTGCTAATATTCAGAGATCGGCCATGTTTTGGCAAAATTGTTCTATACTAAGTGAAAATTTTCCAAAAAGCTTACAGCACCTGGTATTTCAAGGCGGTCCCCCATCCAAGTACTAACCAGGCCCAAACCTGCTTAGCTTCCGAGATAAGACGAGATCGGGCATGTCCAGGTTGGTATGGCCGTAAGCGAAGTCTGTTGCAAAGAGAGGGCTATTTAAAGTTCAGCCAATCTACTCGCAAGTA